>NW_019946274.1:34087-47325 GCF_002910315.2 Salvelinus sp. IW2-2015 | reverse complement strand
AGAAGACCCATTTGCAACCAATGATGTCTTGAGATGCTTCAATATATCCACATAATTTTCCTACCTATGATGCCTATCTATTTGTGAAGTGCACCAGTCCCTCCTGCAGCAAAGCACCCACACAACATGATGCTGCCACCCCCGTGCTTTACGGTTGGGATGGTGTTTTCGGCTTGCAAGCCTCCCCCTTTTCCTCCAACATAACATGGTCATTATGGCCAAACAGTTCTATTTTTGTTTCATCAGACATTTCTCCAAAAAGTACGATCTTTGCCTCATGTGCAGTTGCAAACCGTAGTCTGGCTTTTTCATGGGGTTTGGAGCAGTGGCTTCTCCTTGCTGAGCGGCCTTTCAGGTTATGTTGATATAGGACTCGTTTTACTGTGGATATAGATACTTTTGTACCGGTTTCCTCCAGCATCTTCACAAGGTCCTTTGCTGTTGTTCTGGGATGATTTGCACTTTCGCACCAAAGTACGTTCATGTCTAGGAGACAGAACGCGTCTCCTTCCTGAGCGTTATGACGGCTGCGTGGTCCCATGGTGTTTATACTTGCGTACTATTGTTTGTACAGATGAACGTGGTACCTTCAGGCGTTTGGAAATTGCTCCCAAGGATGAACCAGACTTGTGGAGGTCTACAATTTTTTTTCTGAGTTCTTGGCTGATTTCATTGATTTCCCATGATGCCAAGCAAAGAGGCACTGAGTTGAAGGTAGGCCTTGAAATACATCCACAGGTACACCTCCATTTGACTCAAATGATGTCAATTAGGCTTTCAGAAGCTTCTAAAGCCATGACATAATTTTCTGTTTTTTTCCAAGCTGTTTAAAGGCACAGTCAACTTAGTGTATGTAAACTTCTGACCATTGGAATTGTGATACAGTGAATTAAAGTGAAATAATCTAAACAATTGTTGGAAAAATGACTTGTGTCATGCCAAAGTAGATGTCCTAACCGACTTGACAAAACGATAGTTCGCCAAATAATGCTTTTGGGAAGCGGCAGAAAAAGTTAACATCAAACCAGAGAGGCAAAATGGACATTGTCGAAGTTTAATTCAATAAGACAAAAGCTGCGAAAGGAGAGTTTAAAATAAAGAGAAGGGAGTGAATTGAACAACACCTAATGCATCGTGAAAATAATATTTTACCTTTTTAATGCAAACCCTTGCAGTTAATAGATCACAAAGCAGCATACAACTGAGCTAAATGTTTGGAACAAGTTCACTATCTTATCCATAGTCTAAAAACACATATCAAGTGCAAGTTAGCTGTTTAGCTCACATCTGAAGGCTGGGTGGCATTTAGGCCGTCTTCTACTGCGGATCGCTAAAATATCCTAATGACTGTGATCACACTTCCTCAATTCAAATACTATGGCGACAGATACCAAAGATGGTTTAGAAACTTGGGAACCGAGCTGGAGTTAAAGTGTAGCCTGTTATCGCCGGGACTTGTTGAAATATCTTCACACCAAGAAAAAACCCTCCAGGCTTCCGTCAGAACTGTACATTTATTTTTAATAATATAAAAAGGAAATTACAGGGACAGTTTGGAAAAAACGTATCCCGTCCGAATCGTCCTCTAGAATAACGGACATTCTAGGGTAATACATAACCAACAGGTCCTGTGTAAATAGGGCCTTAATAATAATCCGGCTGAATTAAGCATTTCCGGCAGTAAGGAGTGGAGATATGATTTCTGTCTGCATCTTGAGAGAATGCAATATGCCCAGTTAGATACGATCTGTAGAGGAACTGTCTTCATCATAAAAATATGCATTGAAGCCGAACTGAAATCTTATCTTAAACGCTTAGGGTCGTTTTCACAGCTTTCTTTTTCCTTACAACCGGTCAAACTGATGTCATTTGGACATTTTATACAGTAAGTCCTGTTTTTTGACTGCTAAACAGTTAATCAAATGGCTAACCGGACTATTTGAATTAACCCCTTTTTTTCCGATGTTTATTACCATGCATAGTCACTTTACCCCTACCTACATGTACATATTACCTCAATTCCCTCGACTAACCTGTAGCCCTGTACAGACTCAGTACCGGTACCCCTGTATATAGCCTCATTATTGTTATTTTATTCTGTTACTTTTTTACTATTAAAAATTAAAAATAAATGAAAATGTGTTCATACTTTAAAAAACAACTCTGCATTGTTGGTTAAGGCTTGTAAGTAAGCATTTCCGGTACCTGTTGTATTCGGCGCATGTAACAAACACAATTAGATTTGAAGAGACGTACAGTATACAAAGACAGGCAGGTACCAGACACCAACAGACTGGCATGCTCCGGACAGCAAAAGACAAGCAGGTACCAGACACCAACAGACTGGCATGTACCGGACAGCAAAAGACAGCAGGTACCGACAACAACAGACTGGCATGTACCGGACAGCAAAAGACAGGCAGGTACCAGACACCAACAGACTGGCATGCACCGGACAGCAAAAGACAGGCAGGTACCAGACACCAACAGACTGGCATGCACCGGACAGCAAAAGACAGGCAGGTACCTGAACAACAACAGACTGGCATGTACCGGACAGCAAAAGACAGGCAGGTACCTGACACAACAGACTGGCATGTACCGGACAGCAAAAGACAGGCAGGTACCTGACAACAACAGAATGGCATGTACCGGACAGCAAAAGACAGGCAGGTACCTGACAACAACAGACTGGCATGTCCCGGACAGCAAAAGACAGGCAGGTACCAGACACCAACAGACTGGCATGCACCGGACAGCAAAGACAGGCAGGTACCTGACAACAACAGACTGGCATGCACCGGACAGCAAAAGACAGGCAGGTACCTGACAACAACAGACTGGCATGTACCGGACAGCAAAAGACAGGCAGGTACCTGACAACAACAGAATGGCATGTAACGGACAGCAAAAACAGGCAGGTACCTGACAACAACAGAATGGCATGTACTGAACAGCAAAAGACAGGCAGGTACCTGACAACAACAGACTGGCATGTAACGGACAGCAAAAGACAGGCAGGTACCAGACACCAACAGACTGGCATGTACCGGACAGCAAAAGACAGGCAGGGTACCAGACAGCAAAAGACAGCATGTACCTGTCAACAACAGACTGGCATGTACCGGACAGCAAAAGACAGGCAGGTACCAGACCCAACAGACTGGCATGTACCGGACAGCAAAAGACAGGCAGGTACCTGACAACAACAGACTGGCATGTACGCGACAGCAAAAGACAGGCAGGTACCTAACAACAACAGACTGGCATGTACCGGACAGCAAAAGACAGGCAGGTACCTGACAACAACAGAATGGCATGTACCGGACAGCAAAAAGACAGGCAGGTACCGACAGCAAAAAGACAGGCAGGTACCAG
The DNA here is from genome assembly GCF_002910315.2 of Salvelinus sp. IW2-2015. Taxonomy (NCBI): domain Eukaryota; kingdom Metazoa; phylum Chordata; class Actinopteri; order Salmoniformes; family Salmonidae; genus Salvelinus; species Salvelinus sp. IW2-2015. Next base: position 43,947 of record NW_019946274.1, on the reverse strand, counting down.
ACAGCAAAAGACAGGCTGGTACCTGTCAACAACAGACTGGCATGTACCGGACAGCAAAAGACAGGCAGGTACCAGACACAACAGACGGGCATGTACCGGACAGCAAAAGACAGGCAGGTACCTGACAACAACAGACTGGCATGTACCGGACAGCAAAAGACAGGCAGGTACCAGACACCAACAGACTGGCATGTACCGCGACAGCAAAAGACAGGCAGGTACCTGACAACAACAGACTGGCATGTTGCGGACAGCAAAAGACAAGCAGGTACTGACAACAAACAGACTGGCATGTACCGGACAGCAAAAGCAGCAGGTACCTGACAACAACAGAATGGCATGTACCGGAACAGCAAAGACAGGCAGGTACCAGACACCAACAGACTGACAGTGTACGGACAGCAAAAGACAGGCAGGTACCAGACACCAACAGACTGGCATGTACCGGACAGCAAAAGACAGGCAAGTACCAGACACCAACAGACTGGCATGTACCGGACAGCAAAATACAGGCAGGTACCAGACAACTACAGGGTTGAATACAAAGGCATCAAAAGACAGAACTGGTTCTTTGTTTGTCCCCATAAGTCCAGCCTAGCCTCAGAGACATACTTGACCTATTAATGCGCGCATCCAAGACGTATGATACCTAAAAATGGTCGAGTTACTTTAGACAGAAAAAAAGTTGGGAGGTTGGTCAGGCAGGATGGGTGGGCATAATCTGTCTAGCAGTCTAAAGGTTGCGTGTTTGAGTCGCATCGGGGACAGCTGTAGCATTGTAGCTAACCCTTCCCCTAACCCTTATTCTAAAGTTAAGACAATTCACCTAACCTTTGTCCTTTTAGTTCTACGAACCTTACGTAACCTTTGTCGTTTGTTCCCCAAACCGCAATTATCCTTCGTTTTTTTATGGCGCAACAAGCAACCTGGTCTCAGAGAAGTATACCTGGTCCTCCAAGACGTATGATAAGTTGCATCATCCAATTCATATGCTACTGTATGACCGGGTAAGAGGTATGATCCTATACTCTTATAATTCGTAATGTAACCTAACTTAATATAAAATAAAATACAATAAAATGTTATTTGTCACATGCACCGAATACAACAGTTCCTTACAGTGAAATGCTTACTTACAGCCCTAATCAACAACGCAGTTAAAAAAAAAAAAAACACTACAAAAATATATATTACAGTGGGGAGAACAAGTATTTGATACACTGCCGATTTTGCAGGTTTCCTACTTTACAGAAGCATGTAGAGGTCTGTCATTTTTATCATAGGTACACTTCAAACTGTAGAGAGACGGAATCTAAAACAAAAATCCAGAAAATCACCATTGTATGAGTTTTAAGTAATTAATTTGCATTTTATTGCATGACATAAGTATTTGATCACCTACCAACCAGTAAGAATTCCGTCTCTCACAGCCTGTTAGTTTTTCTTTAAGAAGCCCTCCTGTTCTCCACTCATTACCTGTATTAACTGCACCGGTTTGAACTCGTTACCTGTATAAAAGACACCTGTCCACACACATCAATCAAACAGACTCCAACCTCTCCACAATGGCAAGACCAGAGAGCGTGTGAAGGACATCAGGGATAAATTGTAGACCTGCTACAAGGCTGGGATGGCTACAGGACAATAGCCAAGCAGCTTGGTGAGAAGGCACAACTGTTGGCACAATTATTAGAAAATGGAAGAAGTTCAAGATGACGGTCAATCACCCTCGGTCTGGGGCTCCATGCAAGATCTCACCTCGTGGGGCATCAATGATCATGAGGAATGTGAGGATCAGCCAGAACTACACGGCAGGACCTGGTCAATGACCTGAAGAGAGCTGGGACCACAGTCTCAAAGAAAACCATTAGTAACACACTACGCCTCATGGATTAAATCCTGCAGCGCACGCAAGGTCCCCTGCTCAACCAGCGCATGTCCAGCCCGTCTGAAGTTTGCCAATGACCATCTGGATGATCCAGAGGAGGAATGGAGAAGGTCATGTGGTCTGATGAGACAAAATAGAGCTTTTTGCTCTAAACTCCACTCGCCGTGTGTTGGAGAATAGAAGATGAGTACAACCCCAAGAACAACCATCCAACCGTGAAGCATGGAGGTGGAAACATCATTCTTTGGGGATGCTTTTCTGCAAAGGGAGAGGACGACTGCACCGTATTGAGGGGAGGATGGATGGGCATGTATCGCGAGATCTTGACCAACAACCTCCTTCCCTCAGTAAGAGCATTGAAGATGGGTCGTGCAGTTAGATACGATCTGTAGAGGAACTGTCTTCATCATAAAAATATGCATTGAAGCCGAACTGAAATCTTATCTTAAACGCTTAGGGTCGTTTTCACAGCTTTCTTTTTCCTTACAACCGGTCAAACTGATGTCATTTGGACATTTTATACAGTAAGTCATTCCCGTTTTTTGACTGCTAAACAGTTAARCAAATGGCTAACCGSACTATTTGAATTAACCCCTTTTTTTACACTACTCYATGTTTATTACCTATGCATAGTCACTTTACCCCTACCTACATGTACATATTACCTCAATTCCCTCGACTAACCTGTAGCCCTGTACAGACTCAGTACCGGTACCCCCTGTATATAGCCTCATTATTGTTATTTTATTCTGTTACTTTTGTTACTATTAAAAATTAAAAATAAATGAAAARGTGTTCATACTTTAAAAAACAACTCTGCATTGTTGGTTAAAGGCTTGTAAGTAAGCATTTCGCGGTACCTGTTGTATTCGGCGCATGTAACAAACACAATTAGATTTGAAGAGACGTACAGTATACAAAGACAGGCAGGTACCAGACACCAACAGACTGGCATGCACCGGACAGCAAAAGACAAGCAGGTACCAGACACCAACAGACTGGCATGTACCGGACAGCAAAAGACAGGCAGGTACCTGACACAACAGAATGGCATGTACGGACAGCAAAAGACAGGCAGGTACCAGACACCAACAGACTGACATGTACCGGACAGCAAAGAAGCAGGCAGGTACCAGACACCAACAGACTGGCATGTACCGGACAGCAAAAGACAGGCAAGTACCAGAACACCAACAAAGACTGGCATGTACCGGACAGCAAAAACAGGCAGGGACCAGACAACAACAGGGTTTGAATACAAGGCATCAAAAGACAGAACTGGTTCTTTGTTTGACCCCATAAGTCCAGCCTGGCCTCAGAGACATACTTGACTATTAATGCGCGCATCCAGACGTATGATACCTAAAAATGGTCAGTTACTTTAGACAGAAAATAAAGTTGGGAGGTTGGTCAGGCAGGATGGGTGGGCATAATCTGTCTAGCAGTCTAAAGGGTTGCCGTGTTTGAGTCGCATCGGGGACAGCATGTAGCATTGTAGCTAACCCTCCCCTAACCCTTATTCTAAAGTTAAGAAATTCACCTAACCTTTGTCCTTTTAGTTCTACGAACCTTTTACGTAACCTTTGTCGTTTGTTCCCCAAACCGCAATTATCCTTCGTTTTTTATGGCGCAACAAGCAAAACCTGGTCTCAGAGAAGTATGACCTGTCCTCCAATATCATAGCTTACTGTATAGCCGGTAAGAGGTATATCCTAACTCTTATAATTCGTAATGTTAACCTAAGTAATATAAAATAATAACAAAATAAAATGTTATTTGTCACATGCACCGAATAACACAGGTTCCTTACAGTGAAATGCTTACTTACAAGCCCTAATCAACAACGCAGTAAAAAAAAAAAAACTACAAAATAATATATATATAAAAATACTAAAATTAAGAATTGAATACACTTTTTTTTTTAAATCGTACTAAAATGGAGTGCAACAGATTTACATCCAGAAGATACGATTGTCATGAGACCACGTTTTCACCCTGGTGAAAAGCTAATATAACTTTTGTACATTCTAAAACTACATGTTGAGTTGAGACCTCTTCTTTCAAACCCAAAGTTGTTGTCCGAAACTGTAATACTGTTTGGGCCTCATTTGGATATCGCTCACGTGCTTTTCAGAAAGTAAAAACTAACATGTGGTCATCTAAAAAGTTGAGGATGTAATTATGATATTACATTTGATATACCAAAAATGCATAATTCCACATTCAAAGATTTAACAAAAACTCATGAATGAAATTGAAATGATGACATTTATTTTTGTGTCAAATCACCAGGTGTTAACCAATCCCTTATGGGATAAATTGACACTATACACTAATTCACTAGTAATTAAATGATCATTCTTCTTTCCGCTGTTCTCTGCAATGCGCACAATAATTGGTAGGTGTATCCTGCACATTTTAGGAATATTTCCAAACATTCAATCCACATCACATAATCTTATCCCACTTTATCGTTAGCCCCAGAGAGACACAGCCCGTATCGCTTACGAAGAATACCAGTCAATACTGTCAAAGTTCAGCAACACTAATGAGTAATACATTTGATAAATGGTCAAAAGTGCTATCGTGGCATTACTTCCGAGCACCTGTGAATATCAACTGGATGTGTTGAACTGCAGGAAATATTGGCCTGATATTGACCATGATCAAATGTTTTATTACAGCCAGTGGCAATAAAACGGGATGATGACATCTAAAGCATTAGCCTGCCTCTGCAAATAATCCTCACTGTAATTAAGAAATCATGGAGCCTGGTTGGTGATTTCCTCCTCCTCCCTCTCTCTCGCCAGCCCGTGGCGTCTTCCAGAGAGAAAGTGATCGAGCTGAGAAAAGACTGCAGAACACACTGCCTTCTTAGTTACGCTCTCGCTGCCTGTTGAAAGAAATGGAATGAAAGAAAAGGAAGCCTCGTTTAACTCTAGAGCCCACAGATAGCAGCCTTGTGTGAGGGGGAATAATGACGCAGATGAGGATAAGCTGTTCTAGCCACTCTCATTAGCTTTCTAATAAGAACTTGAACCCTTTCACAACAGCAAATCGCGCCATCGTTTAGCTTGGGAGCTAAGGGGAGCCTTTTTTGCTATGCATAATCCATCGTATGGGGAGTGCCAATCCCGCTGTAAACATTTGTAAAGTTGTCACTCTCTGTTGTAAGGAAGTCCTGGATTATTTGCTTGGCCTTACTAAACCAAATTACAACCTAAGATCAATGTTTTCGAATAGTTTTGCATAACCCGCCTCACATATTAAGATTTTAAAAGAGAGCCAAATCAATGCAGTAGATGCATAGCACTGCCAAGTTCTGGGAGGGGTGGGACTTGGCTACACGAGAACTGCCAGGTCTTGACAAATAATGTTAGAGAGAAGCCTTTAATCAATCTACCTCCTCCCCAAGAGAGAACATAGGGGAGCTTTCTCTCTCAAATATTGTCAGACATTCCACACTATTAAACCTGACAAAAAATTCTTTCATTAAACGATGTCTGGGCAGATAGGATCATGATGTAATCTCCAGCCTCATCCTCTCCGATGGGGGACGATATTCTTGATCATTCATTCGCCGACATCAAAAAAGCGGCAAGTCCCTCCGCCATTGGATCCCGCTTTTATTCGTGCCACCGTCTAGGGCTGACAAGGAGAATAAGACATCATCATTTCCTTCTCTATATTGCAGTCGCAGCCTGGATTCGCCTATCGTGGCGTCCCTGTTTATTTCTGTGCAACATTATCTTGGCCCCCGTAACGTCTTGTTTATTTAAATTCAAATTCCACAGAAAGAAGAGAAGGAGGTGGAGGAGATGAGTAACAATTTGTTGGCGAGATGGAAATGAGGGACTTGACCTCCTGTTATTTATTCTCTGCCGGTCGGATCACATGACGCGCTGTGGCTTGTTTGGAAGCGGAATGTTACAGGGAATATCTTTCAAAAAACCCTAGCACCTCTGGAGTTCATTCAGATGGAACTCTCACAAGCATACAACACACACACACACAGACACCTTCCCAGTACCGTATCCCCGGGGAGGCTCTTGGGAGAATGAAGGGGGGTCAGCAGCGATATTCTCTCAGACCGGCCTGAAGCAACAAGCCACAGAACACCAGCATATTAATATCTGCACTCACGACAATCCTTGGAAGGGGTGTTCACCTTTTAATGGACTCCCTCATCATTTACATAGGTGGCTAGCGCGCTAACACACCACAGCTACGGCCTGCCTGGGCCTAAACACTGCCACAGGCTATTGTAGCTACCCCATTCAGCTTGGCAAGAGATTATTTTGGAGGCACATTGTTTCCAGGAAAGACTTTGACGAGTATTGACCTTTAAGTTAGAGATGCTATAACTGGGTTTCTTGAGAATTTCAAAAAGGCCTTGGGGTTTGTAAAGAGGGAAAGGATGTTGTTCAAGCGAAAGGGCGGTGTTGTGCCTGCGTCTCCACCAAAACGACACAAGCAGGGGGGGGGGGAGAAGAAGGGAAGCTGGGGTTTTCGGAGAGCTTCCAACAATGTTGAGGTTTCAGGACACAGAGAGAGACAGAGAAGAAAAGAGAAAAAGAGAGAGAGAAGCATTAGAATAAGAAATGTAAAAAGAAAGGTGTGAGAGAGAAGGGGGTTTGAGGAGAGAAGGCTGCAGCCTGGAGATGAAGTTAGTAGAGTGGGTATTGGGTTTGTGGTCAGGTGAAGTCCATAGGATGGGTCTCTGAGCTTGGCTTGTGGCGTAGGTTGTGGAAAGACCCGAAACGCCGGGCCAACAGTTTGACACACACCACTCTTCCACACCACACACCACACTACACACACCCACGGACACACAACACACACACACACACACACACACACACACACACACTACCACCAAAACAACCCCCATAACCCCCCCAACGCCCCCACACTGAAAGCAGAGTGCACAAGTTTAGCAAAACACACACATTTTCAATGTTCGTCTTATTAACTTCCCAAGAAAACATGGGTTATAATAATAATATAATAATAATAACATTTGTCTATAAAGCACTTTTCATAACATCTATCTTAACCCGTAAACAAAAACAACATTCTGATGTTCTCTGTTGAAATTAAACCTTGCTATCGGAAACAGGAATCAATATCATCATCTCATGTTATACTGTTGGCATGAGAGATCGGGTTGAACCTCTAAGCCAACTCCATCGCCGGACAGTATTTATCTCGCCCGGGTGACAGCGTCATATTGACAGCCTTTGTCATGGGGGGTTTTACCGCAAAACCCTTCAAACTATAAGACAGATGTTACCACCACTGTGTTGCGCTCCCAGAGAGAAAGCGATACAGCGGCGAAAACAACCCGATACTACAGTACAGCTCAAACAACTTGACAGCAACATGAAACCCTCCGAAAGCCACATCATGCTTAATGTACATCCTCGCTGGTGGGGGTGTGATGTTGCATCTGTGAATTTTTTATGCATATTTCCATTTCCCCACCGTTCGGGGCTGGGAGGGGGGTTTGGAGGGGCCTCGCAGCCACCCCTCCCCAACCCTCCTCTCAACCTGTGGAAAGTTCCCTGATAATCAAGGCCCGGAGCCCCTACCCACGCTAGAACACTTCTGCAGCCTGCTATAGAAATCCTAACGACAAAACTCTATAAACCTCTTTGGGATTGAATATTTATGGATGCCTGTAAGGTTCCCGCAGAGTACTGTTTTCTGTCTGCGGGCTCGACGCGCCACAAAAACTCCTCTGAGCAGCTCTCCAAGCCTGTAATCTACAGCTCTCATGGTGAAGGGAGTGCTTCCACAGCAGGCCTGGTGGTCTGCTGGGCGGGCTCTAGTCGGTTTCTGGCCGAAACAAATGGCCGCCACACGGAAAAGAGAAACGTCAGAAGATGGTGATACAAATATTTAGAAAATAACGACAATTGGTGAAACGTGAGCAGCTGCGTCTCTGGTTGACCAGCATGGACGGTGCCTCGGACCTAAGGTTTCATTCTGGCAGGGCTTCAAAATCTTCTTATTCAAAGAAAGTAAAAATAAAAAAATAAAAAACCCAACGGAAAAGAAATACCCTTCTGGCCACATCCTCCTCTGGGTTCTTAAAATGGGATGCCCTTAAGGATACAGAGGGCTTTGGGTGACCTTCCAGAACCCATTGCAACCAAGTACAAAGTGCCTGCGGCCAATCAATGTCAAAACCAGGCAAAGTGCATTCTAGAACTTTATAGCGCTCTATGCAGTGAGTATTAGATGGACATTAACATCTAGTCCAGAATAGATGGACATTAACACATCTAAGTCCATGTACATGATGGGACATTAAACATCTAGTCCAGATAGATGACATAAATAACATTAGTCAGTATAGTGACCATTAACACATCTAGTCCAGTATAGAGGACAATTAAACACATCTTAACGTCCAGAATAAGATGGAATTAACACATCTAGTCAGTACAGATGGACATTAAACACATCTAAGTCCAAGAATAGATGGACATTAAATACATCTAGTCCAGTACAGATGGAACATTAACACATCTAGTCCAGTATATGATGGACATTAACAATCTAGTCCAGTATAGATGGGACATACACATCTAGTCCAGAATAGATGGACATTAAATACATCTAGTCCAGAATAGATGGACATTAACACATCTAGTCAGAGATAGATGGACATTTAACAACATCTAGTCCAGTATAGATGGACATTAACACATCTAGTCCAGTATCAGAGGACATTAGACAATCTAGTCGCAGTATGAATGGATCATTAACACATCTAGTCCAGTATAGATGGACATTAACACATCTAGTCCCAGTACAATGGACATAAACACATCTAGTCCAGGACAGATGGACATTAACACTCTAGTCCAGAATAAGATGGACGTTAACACATCTATCCAGGACAGATGGAACAATTAACACATTCTAGTCCTAGGTTGATACGATGGACATTAATCCATCTAGTCCCAGAATAGATGGACATGTAACTACATCAGTCAGTATATGATGGACATTAAGCACATCTAGTCCAGAATTAGATGGACATTAATACATCTATGTCCAGGAACAGATGGACATTAACACATCTAGTCCAGTATAGATGGACCATTAACCATCAAGTCCAGTATAGATGGGACATTAACAATCTAGTCAGTTGATGGACATTACACATCTAGGTCCAGTATAGATGGACATTAACATCTAGTCCAGAATAGATGGACAGTTAACACATCTAGTCGCAGTATAGATGGACATTAACACATCTAGTCCAGTATAGGATGGACATTTAACAACATCTAAGTCCAGTATAGATGGACATTATACAACATCTAGTCCAGTATAGATGGACATTAAACACATCTATCCAACAGAGGGACATTAACACATCTAGTCCAGTAAGATGGCATTAAACACATCTAAAGTCCAGTTATAGATGGACCAATTACACTCTAGTCCAGGACAGATGGACAGTTAACACATCTAGTCCAGAATATGATGGACATTAACACATCTAGTCCAGTAATAGGATGGAGCATTAACAACATCTAGTCCAGTATAGATGGAATTGAACACATCTATCCATGTATGAGATGGACAATTAACACTCTAGTCCAGTAATAGATGGACATTTAACACATCTATCCAGTATAACGATGGACATTACACATCTAGTCCAGTATAGATGGACATTAACACCATCTAGTCCAGTATAGATGGACATTAACACATCTAGTCCAGTATAGATGGACATTAACACATCTAGTCCAGAATAGATTGGACATTATAACTAGTCCGGACAGATGACATTACACATCTGAGTCCAGTATAAGATGGACATTACACATCTAGTCCAGTATAGATGGACTTAACACATCTAGTCCAGTATAGATGGCATAACACAGTCTAGTCCAGTATAGATGGACATGTAACAATCTAGTCCAGTATAGAATGGACATTAACACATCTA
>NW_019946274.1:6819-32489 GCF_002910315.2 Salvelinus sp. IW2-2015 | reverse complement strand
TGATAAGATAAGATTGAAAAGGGGGGTGGGGGAAAAAAAAAAAATATGTATAAATCAAGAAAATCCCAAAAGGAAGATGCCAATTTGTGAAACTCAAATACTCAGGTCAAACAATGACCCACTCTTCTGTACCTAGTGTACATCTGCCATGTCAGGGGGAGACTTGATCTACGAGGCAGCGGGGACCGTAAAGTTCAGCATACACAATTGTTCAGTTTCCTCACGTTCCTTTGCTCGGGCCTCTGAAGTCTGCGAGTGTCGGCGGTGGTGAGATGAGACGGCTGCCAAGGTTGTTAACCTCGAGGCATTTGTAATGCTGCACCAGGGTTCCTTTATTGCTGGAGTGAAATAATCTCCACCAAAGTGGTTGGATGATGACAGGCCAGATTTATGATCTCTGTAGAACAGCCAGAATAACAACTGCTCCTGCACCCATCATGAAAACGAATAAGTTGTGGGTGGAGAAACGCTGCCAATGGCACTAATTCATGTATATTTGAATCTATGAACAGCTGCCAGCCCTAATAATGTATGTCCTACTTCCAGCATAAGGGGGGGGGTGAGTAGATGTTCAAAATGTTTTTTAAAATATAGTTTTTCCTCCCATCAAGGATTAGTCCTATTGCCCCCCCCCCCCCCCACCAAACTGTACCCACTAGCTAGTGAGTGAAGTTGGCTCCCATTTCACCCAGGAATGTACCCAGCAATTGAATCAGATAGGCTTTCCCAACCACAGGACCACATTACCTGGAAAGACGCCAGATCGCCTCTCCACCAAAGTAAACACAAAGGGCTTGATCAATCTGTAGTGAGGAAATTCCCACTGGGCACAGATGTCAGTTGAACGTCTATTACACGTTGGTTCATGTCATTTTGTTGAAATGACGTGGATACGGCATTGATTCAACCAGTGTGTTGAAATCAATGTAAGAAGCACGCTGTAGAACACGGTGGCTAGGAAAACCCCTACAAAGGCCGGAACTTAGGAAGAAACTAGAGAGGAATCAGGCTATGAGGGGTGGCCATCCTCTTCTGGCTGTGCGCGGGTGGAGATTATAACAGAACATGGCTAAGATGTTCAAATGTTCATGATGACAAGGAGTGTCAAATAATAATAATCACAGTGTTGTCAGGGTGCAACAGGTCAGCACCTCAGGAGTAAACATCAGTTGGCTTTTCATAAGTCGATCCTTCAGAGTATCTCTACCGCTCCTGCTGTCTCTAGAGAGTTGAAAACAGCAGGTCTGGAACAAGGTAGGACGTCCGGTGAACAGGTCAGGCAGAACAGTTGAAACTGGAGCAGCAGCACAACCAGATGGACTGGGTACAGCAAGGAGTTATCAGGCCAGGTAGTCTTGAGACATGATCCTAGGGCTCAGGTCCTGAGAGAGAGAGAGAAACCATTTGTACATGTAAACAAACTGAATATATAATATAAACATTGTAATGTCTTTATTGTTTGAAACTTCTGTAGTGTAGTTACTGTAATTGTATTGTTATTACTTTTAATCACTCATTGCTGGCAATGTTAACACATGTTTCCCTGCCATAGCTGAAGAATGATTGAGAGAAAGAATGTGAGAGAGCGAGACGAGACGAGAGCGAGAGAGAGAGAGAGAGAGAATTAAGAGAGCATACTTAAATTCACAACAGGACAACGGATAAGACAGAGAAATACTCAGATATAACAGACTGACCCTAGCCCCCGACACAAACTATTGTAGCATAAATACTGGAGGCTGAGACAGAGGGGTCGGAGACACTGCCCCGTCCGACGATACCCCCAGACAGGGCCAAACAGCAGGATATTAAACCCACCCACTTTGCCAAAGCACAGACCCCACAAACACTAAGGATATCTTCAACACCAACTTACTATCCTGAGATAAGGCCGAGTATAGCCACGAAGATCTCCCCCACCAACACGGACAGGAAGATCCCTTCAGTGACTCAAACCACTCAAGTGACGCCACCCTCCTAGGGACGGCATGGAAGAGCACCAGTAGTTCAGTGACTCAGCCCCTGTAATAGGGTTTGAGGCAGAGAATCCCAGTGGAGAGAGGGGAACCGGCCAGGCAGAGACAGCAAGGGTGGTTCGTTGCTCCAGTGCCTTTCCGTTCACCTTAACCCTCCTGGGCCAGACTACACTCAATCATAGGACCTACTGAAGAGATGAGTCTTCAATAAAGACTTAAAGGTCAAGACCAAGTCTGCGTCTCTCACATGGTTAGGCAGACCATTCCATAAAAATGAAGGACAATCAGCCTGCAGTTGCACACCAAGGTATCAATCAGCCTGCTGTTGCAGCACCAAGGTATCAATCAGCCCTCAGTTGCAGCACAAGGTATCAATCAGCCCTGCTGTTGCAGCACCAAGGTATCAATCAGCCCTGCAGTTGCAGCACCAAGGTATCAATCAGCCCTGCTGTTGCAGCACCAATGTATCAATCAGCCCTGCTGTTGCAGCACCAAGGTAATCAATCAGCCCTGCAGTTGCAGCACCAAGGTATCAATCAGCCCTGCTGTTGCAGCACCAATGTATAATCAGCCCTGCTGTTGCAACACCAAGGTATCAATCAGCCCTGCTGTTGCAGCACCAATGTATCAATCAGCCCTGCTGTTGCAGCACCAAGTATCAATCAAGCCCGCTGTTGCAGCACCAAGGTATCAATCAGCTGCAGTTGCAGCACCAAGGTATCAATCAGCCCTGCTGTTGCAGCACCAATGTATCAAATCAGCCCTGCTGTTGCAACACCAAGGTATCAATCAGCCCTGCTGTTGCAGCACCATGTATCAATCAGTCCTGCTGTTGCAGCACCAAGGTATCAATCAGCCCTGCGTTGCAGCACCAAAGGTATCAATCAGCCCTGCTGTTGCAGCACCAATGTATCAATCAGCCCTGCTGTTGCAGCACAAGGTATCAATCAGCCCTGCGTTGCAGCACCAAGGTACAATCAGCCCTGCAGTATGCAGCACCAAGTACATCAGACCTGCTGTGCAGCACCAAGGTATCAATCAGCCCTGCTGTTGCAGCACCAAGTATCAATCAGCCCTGCTGTTGCAGCACCAAGGTATCAATCAGCCCTGCTGTTGCAGCACCAAGGTATCAATCAGCCCTGCTGTTGCAGCACCAAGGTATCAATCAGCCCTGCTGTTGCAGCACCAATGTATCAATCAGCCCTCTGTTGCAACACCAAGTATCAATCAGCCCTGCTGTTGCAGCACCAATGTATAGCAGCAGATATTATTAGCATTCACGGTGTCTTCACTAACAGCCCATGGATAAATCATTTCTACACTTTACCTCATTACTGAATGACCAGGAAGAAGAAGCCGAGGAATCTGTCCATGGTACTGCAGAACAGAAGTACAGAGAAGAGCTGCCTGTCGGCAGGTGGTGAGTTGATGTAACAACACACAGTAGAGGAAGGAAACTAGCTTGTATCCCGTGTGTGTGTAATTCACAGAGCAGTTGTTTTGCTAGATGAACCCTGTGCCATGATAGTCAGTTATAACACAGCCATGGTGTGGGGCCTCAACGCAATACGATCTGAGCTCTGATTGGCTTTCTACCATTCACCCCACTCAGTTGAGTTTCATTGTTTCCTTCATTTTGTGGCAAAACATCACGACTAATTTACAGTCAAAGTAAGGAATAAGTTACATTTAGGTTTTAGATTAAAGTTAGGGCTGGGGAAATACATAAAAATTGCTAATCATGTTTAAGTCTAAAATCKCAGCCGGTGTTATGGCTTGTAATATTTAGTGTGTTGGGAGTGATGGCATCTCTGTTCCAAGGGCACCCCCACACAGAACCACCATAATCACACAAACACTGTTTCCTTCCATCACGGCTGACATCTGGGTGCTCAGATCCACCAGGCTCGGTGCCGAGGATTTTCCGCAATCATTTGAGCAGATGTTGCAGGGCAGGCGGCTGAGCAAATATTCCTAAAGGCCCTACTGAGTGATTTTACCACCTTCCATTTTCCTATTGCCTGCGCTGACATCATGCCAGACTGGCCAACCATCAGTCACCTGCGAGCCAGGCAGCCAATCAAAGCCAAGCACTAAATCCCGCAAATATTTGATCATATTCTCTTTCTTCAGAGTCAACAGTTGAACGGAGCCAAGGTTTTCATGGCTGGGTTTCCAGTAGCTCATCGTGRACTACAGCAACACARGAAGAGGCCTATGTTGGAGAATGCCTCTAACTTATTTTCTTATGTCCATATATAAAAGTATAGGTCCACTCAGTTCAGTGGTGCAGTGTGATTAACTAGCATCAATCCAAGTCCTCTCTAGTTATTACAAAGAGAGTATGGTTTATTGTGCCCCCTGAAGTAGTTGGATAGAGGCAGAGAGCTGGAGGGAGGGGGGAGGGGAGGGGGGAATGAGACAGCAAGAGAAAGAGAGATCATTTAATCGCGATGACATTCAATCACTCAATTATTTTCACATATGGGGAAACATTGGCAGAATAATTCCTTAATCATAACACCACCTTTAATTGCTCCCTAAGATGGGAGGCTGACATCTGGCTAAGCCCCTCCTGTGTGTGTAAGTGAGTGAGAGAGAGCGAGAGAGAGAGAGAGAGAGTGTGTGTGAGTGTATGAGTGGGTGAGAGTYAGTGAGAGAGAGAGAGATTGAGAGAGACACGGGCCAGGTGTTAGGGAGCATTTGCAACAATAAGCCGGGGAAGGCAAGTTAGTTGATGATGAGCGTGTTCTCACTGAGCCTTGACTCTGTTTACAGGAGTAAACCACCATACACATAGTCTCAGCTGCCTCACACTGTGGAACAACCATTGGGTTCTCTCCCATCTCTCTCATGTGACATGCTTGGCCAAACCCAAGAGGTCACAGGGGTCAYMATATTAGGTCACTCCTCACTGGTTTAAGGCCAAAAACARACTCCCTTGTCTCTACCCTTGTTGACTCCTTGACACAGATCTGAAAGGCTTGGATGGGTCTAACTTACCCTCTGATTTCCCAGTAGAGCTGCTGCCACAATGCTTGACCATGTCCAGGCCTTTTAGATCTGTGACAGACAGGCAGTCAACAAGAGTAGAGGGAAAGGAGGACATATTTGMATTGGAATGGAGCCCTGAAGACAAACTGGACTAAAGGGAGCAGGGGCAGCAAGTACTTCAGCTCTGGTTTCAGTCTCTCCACCAGGTCTTGTTATTGGGCTGCCTAACCACTTCCTCATGCTGAGGTACAGGAGGTCAGAGGTCAGACAGGCCCACTGACAGCCTGGGCCGGCTGGAACAACAAGGCTTGTGTGAGAGGGCACGCTGCAAAACTGCCGACTCACTCTCCTCTCTCACTCCCTTTCTCACTCCCTTTCCTGCTCAAATGGTGAACTCAATAGGGGATCTTTTGAAGGGTGTATCTGTCTGAAAATAAGGCCTGCAGACATCTGAAGATAGGCCTGTCAATCATTTCGTGTGTCATTGTCTTGTGAGGCTGTGTTTGGGCAATATGCACAAAAAAAGCCTAAGCAGAAATACTTGCTAGTGGGAAGAGATATCTTGAACAACACAAACGGATCGGGACCTAATTGAAAACATTGTTCATAAAATTAATCAGTGTTGTGGGTTATGCAACAATGACAAAAATGAGTAAAAGGCCAGATTTTTGGGGCCTACAGCAGCGCTGCCAGACTAGATTTCCCTAGTCTTTCACCACCCGCATCACAAAACACTCTCCTCTCTGTGGGGAGTTGTAGCAGCACTTTGCCGTCTGTGTTTCTTCACTGCAGTTGCTTGTCAAACTCAAACTTCCCAGCTACAGTACAGGGACTGGKAAGCCTTAGGTGATACAAGTCTGCCCTCTGGAGGATGGGGGTGGAACTGCAGCCACGCTGAGGGAACTGTTCAGAAAACACAAACATTTCCCTTCTCTCACAGGGGCACACACACACACAAATAACCATTAACATTTCCAATAGGCAAGTCAGACTAGTTTAGACAGTGTAGCCCCAGGCAGTAATTCAGTGCTGTGTCTGTAGCTGCCTAGAGTTTAGGCCTATACTACTCACATATTTTAAACACTTAGATTGCAAAAGCTAATGAGGCATCACTTGGTGAATATSTAATGGAGTGTGCTGCTATYGTAATTACCTTGGGTGGCTAGGAAGGAAGCAGCGGGGCTAGCGATATTAAGACCTGTGCATTTTAGTCATTTACTGCACTGCTGAAGAGGAACGCAGGGTATAACATCTATAGTGAGTGATGCCATGCCATCCCAGCCTAACAAAAAAGGGAAGGAAAATCTGAAAAACAACCCGATGAAATGAAATWGTGACAATGAAACTGGAGAGGAATGGCAGGTATTGAACTAGGGAGATACTTCCAACTGATTCCAGCATAGGGAAACGTGCATTTCAAATCCTAAATCCTTGCATTAAATGCCAATTGAGTTAGGAATTATGAATCATGTGAATAATATGTGTTAAATGTGTTGATGATCTACAATTCAGGAAATGAGACTTGAGAGAGCCAGTCATAGCCAAAACCTCCAAAGCAAGATCCAATCCACTGTAGGATGAGGTGCATTTCCACATCAGTCACTAGAGTCCATCTACAGGCCCTGACACCCGAGGCCAGATCCAATATTTGTTGTGCAGATGATTTATAAATATTTCCCTTTGGTCTGGCAGATAGCAAGGTATGAAAGGTCTAAACCAGCCCTCTGAAGTGGAGACATGAAAGCCAGAGTCTCTAGCCCAACACACACACACACACACACACACACACACACACACTTTCTCTCTCTTAGAAGCTCTCTCTCGCACGCACGCACACGTCTGCAGTTCATCAAGACAAAACCAATTAGATCAGGTGAGTGGGGCTCACTTCCCACCGGCGCATTTCCCACAGGATTAGTATTTACTTCTTCCCCCGGAGCGGGAGGCAGTCAGCGGGAAAGCGCTCATCAGAGGAGAATTTACATGGAAATTCAAGACACAAAAAGGTGCAATCACAGACCCGAGATCAGAGCGACGCAAACGCCTGGAAAAGGTGGAGATGAAAGGGGACATTTTCGACAGTTTTAAGGCAACATTAGGTGTTCACGCCGAGCCTCGCCTAATGAGGTAATTTAATTAGGATTCTACACAGGCATCCGAGAGGCCCCTTRTACACATCGAGAGGCCCCGCTCCGGATGAAAGCAGGATGCTATTTATTTACAAACCTCAATAGGTGAAATTAGAGGATATCTCACTGTTCTAATGCTCACGTTTTAGACACTAATTATAGGGCATTAGCGAGGCTAACATACAGTATGTTACCGCCTWCTGTGTATGCAGCGATGCATTGTTTCTGATAATAATKATTTYAGGATGTTTCATATGGTACGTTTAATGATGGGAGGGATTGTGTTCATTGAAGATTAGCTCTTTGCCGGAAAGCGTTTCAACTCTTGCCATCYCAAAGGTGGCAAGAGTTCCGGCTGGCACAAGCAAAGGCTCACACAAAGCTACTTACTTACTTTACATCATGAATGTGAGCAGCAAAGATTTTTCTGATAACGCATATATCAGGCAAAATATCAGTTAATCCAAGAGTCATTTTCCACTGAAAGAGGACTTAATTGTTACAACTTGCATGGTAGGCCTACATCGAATGATGTCTTACATCGAATGATGCACGAGGGGATGAGAAGAAGAGTATGTGTGCATGCTTATTAGTGGAGGGAATCAAGWTACATATCTGGATATTATTTGACTATATATCGTGTCTATCGACAATATTACAATATTATTTTTGCGGTAGTTGGCTGTACCTGCACCAAAACTCCAGTATTGTTCCTTTAGAGCTCGTTCTCAATCTTTTTAAATAGGGAGGCAATTTGTTTTCGGCTCTTATTTCCACGACTGGTCAAAAACTCATGTTCTCATGGTTCTCTCATGTCCCTCTGCGGCAGATATATGGGGAGCAATATGTTTAACATCAAATCGCAATTAAAATCCCAGTATCGAATTGCAGTACATATAGACTCGTGAGAATAGCAATACATATCATATTGTGACCTAAGTATTGTGATAACATCTTATGGTGAGGTCCCTGGAAATTCCCTTGCCGTAAAGCTTAGGCTAACATGTTACATTCATGCCCATGGTGAACAGAACGTGCCACATGCAATACAAAGCATTTCATCATCCCAAAACTACTCCTTTCCAACATTGAAAGCAGATGGGTAGAGCATTAATGTTGCGTTTTTTCCCCCTAAAGTGCTCTTGATTATTTGAAGGTGTTTGTTAAAGCTTACCAAATGTGGCCTCTTTCAAGGTAGAGAAACGAACACAGATGTAGTTTTCCATTTTAACAGCCTGTTTTAGTCTTCCTGCCCAAGAGGAGAGTTTGCTTTCATGGTGTTAATTGGATGTGTGACTACAGCCTTGTATACAAAATGTATTTTTTCCAATGCTAATGACCAACAGTCCCTATAGAGTGGTAACAAGGAGGAGTCTACCGTGTCTGGAAGAGATTTCACCACACACACACACAGTGTGGGGGTGGCAGGTAGCCTAGTGGTTAGAGTGTTGGCCCAGTAACCGAAAAGGTTGCTAGATCAAATCCCTGAGTTGACAAGGTAAAAATCAGTTAACCCACTGTTCCTAAGCCGTCATTGTAAATAAGAATTTGTTCTTAACTGACTTGCCTAGTTAAATAAAGGTTAAATAAAATAAATACTGTACATTTTCTGGATTCACTTCAAACATCGTTTTAAGCTTTGTTTTACTATTGACAGTTCCATCAGATTTCAGAATTGTATATCAATTAGCTCTCAAATATTTGTCATCTGATGTATTCGTTTCAGTATCTGAATTGTTTATTCAAACTTTTCACAGACAGCTCCTGATATCAGGGCATAAAAACTACAATCTGTGTCCTGAATTAGCCTAGTGCACGTGCGCCCAGCTATATCCTGTCCTGAGATTTTTTTTAAATCCGGTTTTCCCTGGCTAAACTAGCTAGCTGAACTATGCTAATTTTCATCCTCGTTGCCAAACTTCATAAATACTGCACGCTTAACTTAAACTCCTTTGCTAGTAATACAAACATGTAACTAAGATATTTATTGTTTTGTTAACATTTACATTTAAGTCATTTAGCAGACGCTCTTATCCAGAGCGACTTACAAATTGTTAAATAGTCATGAGATATCTGTCATGTCTAGGGTTGCAAAATTCCAGGAACATTCAATAAATTCCCTGGTTTTCCTGTTCCTGCACTCCTGATTCAAGGCCTCCTCCAACTGGGATATCGGGAAAACCAGGGAACTTATTGAAAGTTCTCCAAATGTTGCAACCCTAGTCGTATCGTAAGTAGCAATGATATCCTTTGCCACCATTGTCTTTGAGATCAACCAGTCTCATTGGCGTAGGGTTAGCTGGAGGTTTCGGACTGGTCTTGYAACTGTGACAACGGCAGCTGCTCTCCTATTGGCTCGATGGGACATGTAGTGATTTTGCCAACACTGCCAGATATGTACACAGTCTTGTACCCTTAACTTTGTTGAAACTGACTATCGTATTTGTTGTTTAAGTCGGACCTTATTAGTATGAGTCACCCAGGAATGTCACAAGTTAATTGACACAAGAAAACATCAACTCTATAGATCGCAATGAATGGCTAAATGTCTTGTGGACATGGAGCTCCTCCGCCTCACCACTCTATGCTCTGAGTGTACCTGGGAACCTWGGCTGAACGCCAACTGGAAAATAAGTCAAGCATACTACCCTCTAATTTACTCCAAAGGGGAACGGGTCCAGGGGTTTGACCTCTTGACCTTTGTTCACTCCAACGTGACGTCCAGATGGCTCCTCAGAGAAATCATTAGCAGGAAGTGGACAGAGAGCAAAAAATATACATTTCATCATATAGTGGAAAGTACTCTTGTTCATCTTTGTTCTGCCCAATAACAGACAGCTTGTTAATGCAAATTACAGACTTGGGGTAGATTTGAGGACACCACTAAAGAACAGGCAGACACGCACTAGGTAATTCATAACATGTCCCTTGAGGACTAGCTATTGGAATAGTAGTGGTGTGTAAACTGTGTAGCATGTCAATTTCAATGCTGAGCTAAAACATCAATAACACACAGTGTAAACAAGGTAGAGGAGAGAGGTTATGGAGAAGCAAGGCTACAAGAACACAATAACACACAGTGTAAACAAGGTAGAGGGGGGGTTATGGAGAAGCAAGGCTACAAGAAAACACAATAACACATGTAAACAAGTGAGGGAGAGAGGTTATTGAGAAGCAAGAAGAACACAATAACACACAGTGTAAACAAGGTGGGAGGGAGGTTATGGAGAAGCAAGGCTACAAGAAAACACATAACACACAGTGTAAACAGTAGAGGGAGGGAGGTTATGGAGAAGCAAGGCTACAAGAAAACAAACACACGTGTAAACAGGTTTTTTTCCTTTCACAGATCATATAGTACGCTTTAACACAAACAAGCCATTTCATTGTGCCATTTATAAGAAGTGTCAAGTGCCCATGTAATTTCTCGAGTTGAATGTTTGTTGTCCGATGTGAACTGTGTGTGACTATTAGACCCTAATTAGGGTTTATGAGGAAATAATAATACACCATATGGTGCAACTTTCCTTGTGTCAGCACAATAGTAATGCACTTGCATAGAAACGCATTGATACCGTATTCATAAGGCAAAACAGTTCAAATAAATAAAACGAAGTATTTGTTTGAAGTGTCTGTTGTATTTCTGAGACTAAGAAGCTTATGATTTGGGGGTTTTACCTTATTTCAGCCCTTTTTGGGCACAAAACTACTATAAAAAATGTTTTAACAGGAGCTGGGTTCCTTCAGACAATCTTGAAGCTTCCATAGTCGTATTATATCACACTGAACAAAAATATTAAGGCAACAGGTAAAGTGTTGGTTCCATGTTCATGTTCTGAAAAAAAGATCCCAGAAATGTTCCATACGCACAAAAAAGCTATTTCTCTAACATTTTGTGCACAATGTGTTTCCATCCCTGTTAGTGAGCATTTTCTTTTGCCAAGATAATCCATCCACTTGACAGGTGTCGCATATCAAGAAGCATGTCTATTACACAGTGCAACTTGTGCCGGGCACAAAAGACACACAACAGTTGCAGTTTTTCACCCAACACAATGCCACAATGTCTCATTTTTGAGGGAGTGTGCAACTGGCAGCAAGACTGAGGAATGTACACCAGAGCTGTTGCCAGCAAATGTAATGTTGATTTCTCTACCATAAGCCACCTACAATACCGTTTTAAACTTGCAGTGCGGGATTGTCTCAGAACCAGCCACCTGGACAGCGATGAAAACTGTGGTTTGCACAACCAAGGATTCTGCACTAAACTGTCAGAAAACGCCTCAGGGAAGTTCATCTCGCGTGCTCGTCATCCTCAAGATCTGACTGCAGAGCGTCGTAACCAACTTCAGCGGGCAATTACTCACCTTCGATGTCCACTCGCACACTGGAAAATGGACGAATCCGGTTTCACGTGTACCGAGCAGATGGCAGGCGTCGTGTTGGCGAGCGTTTGCTGATGTCACATTGTGAAACGAGTGCCATGATGGCGGTGGGTTATGGTATGGGCAGGCATGAGCTACGGACAACGAACACAATTGCATTTTATCGATGGCAATTTTGAATGCACAGATATACTGTGATGAGATCCTGAGGCCCATTGTCGTGCCTCATCTGCTGCCATCACCTCATGTTTCAGCATGGTAATGCACGGCCCCATGTCACAAGGATCTGTCCACAATTCCTGGAAGCTGAAAATGTCCCAGTTCTTCCATAGGCTGCATACTCACCAGACATGTTCACCCATTGAGCATGTTTGGGATGCTCTGGTTGACGTATGACAGCGTGTTCCTGTTCCTGCCAATTTCCAGCAACTTTGTACAGCCATTGAAGAGGAGTGGGACAACATTCACAGGCCACAAATCAACAGCCTGATCAACTCTATGAGAAGGAGATGTCGTGCATGAGGCAAATGGTGGTCACACCATTGACTGTTACTGACTGGTTTTCTGATCCACGCCTTTACTTAAAAAATTGTAGTTATCTGATCAACATATGAATATCTGTATTCCCACTCATGTAAATCCATAGATTAGGGCCTAATTAATTCATTTAAATTGACTGATTTCCTTACGTGAACTGTAACACAGTAAAATTTTGAAATGATTGCATGTTGTGTTTTATATTTACTGTTCAGTTTTGTAGCCCAAACAGTTCAGACTGCAGACTTTTCGTAAGACAAGATGTTTGTGACGTCTTGGTCTGACAACATGTTGTGCGTCCTGTCTGACAAACCGACGAGGAAGGCAGACATTGGCAGATTGAGATGCAGCCCATGCAAAAATAAACGCGTCAGCAAGAGTATTTTAATGTGTATTGAATTAGTGTCGACTACTCCATCCTTATGTCGGTATATACAACCAAGCCTAAACAATCTTTACATCGCAACCTGTCATCCATCACCACTATAGTCGAGAGGAGAGCAACAACCCCAAGCCAAGCCAGCACAACTAAACTACAAACTGTATCCAGTTCCATGTTGAAAACGTCCGCAGCCTTTTCTAACCATGCAACAAGCCTATGGTGACGGACTCCTTTTCTAACCATGCTAACAAGCCTATGGTGACGGACTCCTTTTCTAACCATGCTAACAAGCCTTGGTGACGGACTCCTTTCTACCATGCTAACAAGCCTATGGTGACGGACTCCTTTCTAACCATGCTACAACACCTATGGTGACAGATCCTTTTCTAACCATGCTACAGCCTATGGTGACGGACTCCTTTTCTAACCATGCTAACAAGCTATGGTGACGGACTCCTTTCTCTAACCATGCTAACAAGCCTATGTGACGACTCCTTTTTAACCATGTAAAGCCTATGGTGACGGACTCCTTTTCTAACCATGCCTAACAAGCCTATGGTGACGGACTCCTTTTCTAACCATGCTAACAAGCCTATGGTGACGGACTCCTTTTCTACCATGCTAACAAGCCTATGGTGACGGACTCCTTTTCTAACCATGCTAACAAGCCTATGGTGACGGACTCCTTCCTTTCTAACCATGCTACAAGCCTATGGTGACGGACTCCTTTTCTACCATGCTAACAAGCCTATGGTGACGGACTCCTTTTCAACCATGCTAACAAGCCTATGGTGACGGACTCCTTTCTAACCATGCTAACAAGCCTATGGTGACGGACTCCTTTTCTAACATGCTAACAAGCCTATGGTGACGGACTCCTTTCTACCATGCTAACAAGCCTATGGTGAGGACTCCTTTCTAAATCCATAGCTACAAGCCTATGGTGACGGACTCCTTTTCTAACCATGTTAACAACCTATGGTGACGGACTCCTTTTCTAACCATGCTACACAAGCCTATGGTGACGCTCCTTTTTTAACATGCTAACAAGCTATTGGTGACGGACTCCTTTTCTAACCATGCTAACAAGCTATTGGTGACGGACTCCTTTTCTAACCATGCTAACACAGCCTATGGTGACGGACTCCTTTTCTAACCATGCTAACAAGCCTATGTGACGGACTCCTTTTCTAAACATGCTAACAAGCCTTGGTGACGACTCCTTTCTAACCATGCTAAAAGGCTATGTGACGGACTCCTTTTCTAACCATGCTAACAAGCCTATGGTGACGGACTCCTTTTCTAACCATGCTAACAAGCCTATGTGACGGACTCCTTTTCTCATGCTAACAAAGCCTATGGTGACGGACTCCTTTTCTAACCATGCTAACAAGCCTATGGTGACGGACTCCTTTTAACATTAGCACTGCTAACCATGTATCTACGCGCAAGCACATGGTGCGGATCTTTTCTAACCATGCTAACAAGCCTATGGTGACGGACTCCTCCTTTCTAACACTCTACATGCTTAACAAGCCTATGGTGACGGACTCCTTTTCTAACCTGCTAACAAGCCTATTGGTGACGGACTCCTTTTCTAACCATGCTAACAGCCTATGGTGACGACTCCTTTTCTAACCATGCTAACAAGCCTATGGTGACGGACTCCTTTTCTAACCATGCTACAAGCCTATGGTGACGGACTCCTTTTCTAACCATGCTAACAAGCCTATGGTGACGACTCCTTTTCTAACCATGCTAACAAGCCTATGGTGACGGACTCCTTTTCTAACCATGCTAACAAGCCTATGGTGACGGACTCCTTTTCTAACCATGCTAACAAGCCTATGGTGACGGACTCCTTTTATAACCATGCTAACAAGCCTATGGTGACGGACTCCTTTTCTAACCATGCTAACAAGCCTATGGTGACGGACTCCTTTTTCTAACCATGCTAACAAGCCTATGGTGACGGACTTTTTCTAACCATGCTAACAAGCCTATGGTGACGGACTCCTTTTCTAACCATGCTAACAAGCCTATGGTGACGGACTCCTTTTCTAACCATGCTAACAGCCTATGGTGACGGACTCCTTTTCTAACCATGCTAACAAGCCTATGGTGACGGACTCCTTTTCTAACCATGCTAACAAGCCTATGGGTGACGGACTCCTTTTCTAACCATGCTAACAAGCCTATGGTGACGGACTCCTTTTCTAACCTGCTACCAAGCCTATGGTGACGGACTCCTTTTCTAACCATGCTAACAAGCCTATGGTGACGGACTCCTTTTCTAACCATGCTAACAAGCCTATTGGTGACGGACTCCTTTTCTAACCATGCTAACAAACCTATGGTGACGGACCCTTTTCTAACATGCTAACAAGCCTATGGTGACGGACTCCTTTTCTAACCATGCTAACAAGCCTATGGTGACGGACTCCTTTTCTAACCATGCTAACAAGCCTATGGTCGGACTCCTTTTCTAACCATGCTAACAAGCCTATGGTGACGGACTCCTTTTCTAACCATGCTAACAAGCCTATGGTGACGGACTCCTTTCTAACCATGCTAACAGCATGGTGACGGACTCCTTTTCTAACCATGCAACAAGCCTATGGTGACGGACTCCTTTCTAACCATGCTAACAAAGCCTATGGTGACGGACTCCTTTTCACCATGCTAACAAGCCTATGGTGACGGACTCCTTTTCTAACATTGCTAACAAGCCTATGGTGAGACTCCTTTTCTAACCATGCTAACAAACCTATGTGACGATCACTTTTCATAACCATGCTAACAAGCCTATGGTGACGGACTCCTTTTCTAACCATGCTAACAAGCCTATGGTGACGGACTCCTTTTCTAACCATGCTAACAAGTCTTTGGTGACGGACTCCTTTTCTAACCATGCTAACAAGCCTATGGTGACGGACTCGCTCCCCCCCAGGCCGACAGTCCCATGTCTTTAAGAACTGGGAAGAAAGCCCAGTGCTACTCTTAACCTCACGGCCATGTTTCCAAACACCAGCCCAAGTGGCCAACCAGCCAGCCATACAGCCAACCAGTCAGTCAGCCAGCCAGGCCACAGTCTTATCCCTGTTAAACTAAATACACGGCCACAGTGTCGAGGCCCGAGCAGAGATGAAAAGGGGCCGATTTTCTGTTTGAGAGCCGGGATTATTAAGTCGTTGGTTAGAAGAGTGGCGGGGAGYGAAGGGAGGATGCATCTGGTTCTGGGTAAGGCTACGAGGGGGAAAAGAGGAGTGGACACACTAAGCATTAGCTAGCGGTTAACCAAGAGCTAATGAGGGAAAAATATAAAGATTGAGCTCAGATGAAACTGTTTAGCGTACGGCCGTATTCTGTGTCCTCGTTGCGTTTCAAGGAAAGATGACTATGGTAATTACACATGGGGGTTAATGCAAACCAAAGGGGGGTAGTAGGGGGACCGTTTCTGATCAGTGTGTGTACGTTTCTGCCTTTGWAAATGGACTCCACTTTTAAAGTCTGGATGTCTGTTCTTAAYCATGTATTGGCAACATGCCCATCCACACCTTTTGACACAGCACATTTTTCTGGGACWCGCAACTGACCCRAGCCTCTAGTTTTGTCACGTAACAAAAAAAAAAGGATCCTCCTGCCGAGGTTTGGGACTGGGACTCCTCTGATCCCATCCATCCCTCCCCCAGCATACCTACCCCCTCCCCCCCAAGCCCTGGTGTAAATCCTGTGAAATGAGAGGCCTCCGGTCCCCTCTCTGGTGCAACTCCCTGGTGTGTAAATCCCGGGTCAACACAGGATCAGAGACTCTCGTACCGCAGGAAGAGAAAGAACGAAAGAATGAAGAGAAGAGAAAAGGGAGAGTGGGAACGAGGGCCATGGCGAAGCGCCGTCCAAGTCAAATCAGCACCATGTGTCCCTCCAGAGCAATATTATCCCAGAAATGAACTTTATTGAGGCAACAAAGCGTTTTGGAACTCTGCAAAAACAGAGGGCTTGGCCAAGGACTGAGGCCTGGGAGGAGAAGAGTGCAGGGGCCCCTCAGGGGATCAATGAGAAGAGGGGGGGGGGCGGGGCCCCTGGGTTCGTGTACAGTGGCCCCCACTGCAGCGCTGCAGCCTGACAGGCTAATGGCCTATTACTGACTGAGATGTGGTCAGCAATCCCAGAGAGGAAACAGAGATGGGCGCAGCAACCTCTGACCTGACCACAGGGGTTAGGAGAGAGGAAGAGGGGGAGTGACAGAGAGAGGAATAAGGAGGGTGGGAGATGGAGTGAAAGGTAGATTGATGTAGAGAGAGGTGGAGGATGGGTGAGAGAGAGAGA
Organism: Salvelinus sp. IW2-2015; assembly: GCF_002910315.2. Lineage (NCBI taxonomy): Eukaryota > Metazoa > Chordata > Actinopteri > Salmoniformes > Salmonidae > Salvelinus > Salvelinus sp. IW2-2015. The sequence goes on along the minus strand of NW_019946274.1, from coordinate 15,757 downwards.
GCAGGGAAGAGGGAACGCAGCCAAAAGCAAGGGAAACTATTTGTATGACATGTGGATGGCCCTTGCAGCCACGGTCAATGTGTAATAAAGTGCAGRTCTGCTCTGAATCATGGCGGGAGAGTTAGTGGGGTGGCAACTACTGAGTGAGGTAACAAACCACAGGAAAGCCCAGTGGAAGGGGTGTGTCAGCCCCCCTTTTACAGTGTTCAGTTTGAACAAGAGACAGGAGGGGAGGAGAAGGGTAAGAGGAGGGGGGGGGTGAAACGACATCACAACACTGTGATCTTTACTGGGATGATGAATGTTTAGAGGGGAAAGGAGGGGGTGGGGGCAGCTGGTTCTGGTTAGGACCCTGGAAATGAGATTAAAGGGAAATCTCCAAACAGATTGAATTGTATTTGCCATAATTGCTGAGAACAGCTTATTCAGAGCAGACCGCAAATAAAAGAGTCATAAAACCAAGGGAGTGGGGGGGGGGGGGGGGGTATGCCATGTGAAACCAGTCTGCCTTGGCTCTTACAGCAATCAAGCCCAAGTCTTGTATCAGTTAAAAGGTGCGTGTGTGGCAGGGTACAGATGGATAAGGTTGTAATAAAAAGGCAGCTCTAACTTGGAAGACATTCTACAGTGTGTACTATACTAACATCAGGCCATTTTACACTGAAGCCCTTAGATCTGACTATATTCAGACATACAACTTCTAAACCATCCATATTGTACTGGACCAACCTGAGGCTTCAGTTATTGTTGAGGTTTTTTATTTTTTACAGGGACAGTGCACATTAATCAACGTTTCAGTAAAAGTGACGGTTTTAGCCAGCCGGCTAATTTTCAACCGCAGTCCCTGGCAGTTATTAAAAACAATTACAATATAGACAATCATTGAGCAGGAGCACACACAGAGCAACATAGGACAAGCAAGACATGGCATACAAACAGAGCAACATAGGACAAGCAAGACGTAGCATACAGACAGAGCAACATAGAACAAAAAGAAGCAAGACAAAATTCATAAAAGCAACAGTGTTTCCACACCTCACAAGCTACAGATAACAGACAACATGGAAAGCGGCAATACACAGCTAGGGATTATGTTCACAAATCTGATTGACCTTTAGCCATGTCTTCATGCATTTTGTGAAAGTGTGGTTATGTGGTGCAGTTATGTGTGTCTGATGGCAGTGTATACCAGACATGGGAAGCTCTCACAGAGAAAGCGGATTTACTAAAGGTGCTTTTCCTTAAGGGAACTATACAGTCACCTCTCATGGCAGACCTTGTGGATCTGCTGCCATATGTTTGGGTTTTCTGCTTAACAAAAATACTGAGTGGAGCCAGGCCATTTAGGATCTGAATACAAGACATGTGTCGGTTTATTGCACAAGATTTTCCCAACTCAGGAGCTCATGCTTTCTGAGGATGTAACAGTGATGATGGCTATTGGGCTTCCTATAAAGCACTTTGAGAGCCTGTTTGTAGACAACTAAATAGGTTTTAATGTTGTACAGCAACCTTGGGCCCAACTAGTCAAGCAGTATGTTAAGTTGGGGAGTATCATAGATTTGAAGTACAGTTTGCTACCTCTGTATCAATTCGTATAAATCGGAAATTAGCTAGGTTGAATTTGGTTATTTGAATTACCTTTTTCACATGCTTCTTAAAAGAGCGGTTGGAATCAAGTATGATGCCAAGGTACTTAAAATCAGATACCACCTGGAGCTTCTCCCCTGACACATAGACATCTGGCTCAGTAGCATCTGTTGCCCTCTTTGTGAAGAACATGCAAACAGTTTTTTTCACATTGAGATGCAAACACGAGTCACTGAGCCACTTTGTAACCTGGACCATTACAGTAGTGAGTTATTGTGCAGTGTTGTGTTTGCTCTTTGCACATATATCACTGTATCATCTGCATACATTTGAACTTCAGACCCAGTACAGACAGAAGGCAGATCATTAATGTACAGGCTGAACAGGAGGGGCCCCAGTATTGACCCTTGGGGAACGCCACATCATAGCTAAGAGTGGGCGACAGCTCATTGCTCACTCTGACACACTGAGTTCTGCCTTCAAGGTATGATTTCATCCATCAAGGCATCGGGGGAAAAGTTGAACTTGGAATTAGGATCCCAGAGAAGCTAGACTTGTAACCTGTTTCAAAAAGGAAGGTTGTTCTCTAGTAAGATGTACTGTATCTCTCTTCACTTTGAAGAAAAACTAAACGTGGTAAAGAAGAGAATCAATCAGTCTAAGAGCTACAAGATAAAAGTGAGAGCTGTATGAGGCTCTTCTTCTCATTCCAGGGTTGATTGTGTTTAAAGTGAAACCACATGAACTGTACTGCTCCCACTCAGAGAGGGAAGAGGAGAAAGAGAGAGAGGGGAGAGAGGAGAGAGAGAGAGAGAGAGGGGAAGGAGGAAGAGAGAGAGAGAGAGAGAGAGAGAGGCGGAGAGAGAGATGAGAAAGAGAGGAGACAGGATGAGAGCGAGAGAGAGGATGAAGAGAAAGAGAGAGAGAGGGAGGATGAGAGAGAGAGAGAGAGAGGGATGAGATAGAGAGAGAGAGGGATGAGACAGGGAGAGAGGAGGAGAGAGGAGAGAGAGGATGAGAAGAGATTTAAGAAAAATATATATATAAAAAATCCTCAGCCCCTGGTGTCTCCACAATTCAGAGGTTAAATGGCTGCTCTTCGCAGATGACCTATGCTTGCTGTCACCCACAGCACATGGCCTACAGCAGAACCTGGACCTGCTAGTGCAGTACTGCCAGACCTGGGCCCTGGCAGTAAACCCCAAAAATACTAAAATAATGATTTTCCAGAGAAGATCCAGATCTCAYGGAATTAGACCAATGGCATTRTACGCCATTAAAAAATAKATTCTAATTGAAATACCTTTGGCTAAAACTAATTGAATGTGTCATTGAACCAATTGCACTTCATGGCAGCGAGGTGTGGGGTCCACTTGCAAAACAAGATTTCACCAAATGGGACAAACACCCCATTGAAACCCTGCATGCAGAGTTTTGTATGATTCTCCAGAGGAAAACTACCAACAACGCACGCAGGGCAGAATTAGGCACAAATAATAAAACCTCAAAAAAGAGCAATTAAGTTTTGGAAACTGACCCCATCTCATATCATTACCAAGCCCTGCAATGCCAAGAGCTGAGCAAAGAAAATAGTCCCCTCATCCAGCTGGTCGTGGGGCTGAGTTCACAAACCTGTTCTACTAACACAATGAAGCCTCAGGACCAGAACATCCAATCAATCGGGATAAACCAAATTACAACACAGTCAAAACAAAAGTACATTGCTTCTTGGGATAGAAAGAAAATGCAGTGCTATCTGTCCCTAAATGGACAACACACCGTGGCGAACTATTGGACCATGGTTACTGATCAGAACCTTAGAAAAACCTTGACAGTACAGGCTCAGTGAGCACAGCCTTGCCATTGAGAAGGGTAGACACAGGAAAACCTGGCTCCCTGACGAGGAAAGGCTGTGCAACCACTGCACAACAGCAAAACCTGAGACAGAGCTGCATTTCCTGACAAAATTTCAAAAACAAAAAACAATTAGAGAGTGTCATTTCCCCAATTTTGAAACCCTTATTGAAGGTTTCAAATACCTTTCTGATGAGAATAGGCTACCCATCCTGTTGGGGGAGGACGCAGAGAGCTGTGGGTTGGCAGCGCACTACATTGCTGGCTGCCATAAGATGAGGGACAGTGTCTGACAGACCAACCAACCTGCACATGTCCTCAATGCTTATGGTTATTTTGACCCTTGGTTATTGTTGTTACTGTTGTCCCGTTGACAATTTGGATTCTTATTATTTTAATATTGTAAATATCCAAAGTAAGCTTTGGCAATATATACATTGTTACATCATGCCAATAAAGCAAATTGAATGAGAGAGAGAATAAGAGAGATAGAGCCACTAGCAGTACCAGAGGAAACAGGGGACAAGATAGCATACTACCTATAACATGGTTAACTCACTCCTCTGTTACCCACCACACAGTTGGCTGATACCCACTATAGGGCCAACCCCAACTGCACTGTTGCTGGCTGATACCCACTATAGGGCCAACCCCAACTGCACTGTTGCTGGCTGATACCCTAATAGGGCAACCCAACTGGCACTGTTGCTGCTGATACCAACTTATACAGGCGAATTTGGAAAGTATTCAGACCTTGCTTTTTTCCCAATTTTGTTATGTTACAGCCTTATTCTAAAAATTACTTCAATCAGTTTCCCCCCTTCATCAATCTTACACACAATACTTCACGTCAATGACATCACAATACCCCATAATGACATCACAATACCCCATATGACAAAGCAAAAACAGGTTTTAGAAATGTATGTTCATTTATTATATTAATACTGAGCTCAGTGCATCCGTTTCCATTTGATTCATCTTTATGTTCTTCTACAAACTTGATTCGACGTCCGACACCTGTGGTAATTCAATATTGATTGGATCATGATTTGGAAAGGCAGACACCTGTCTATTATAGCCCACAGTTTACGAGTGCATGTCAGAGCAAAAAACCAAGCTAATGAGGTCGAAAGGAGCTGCCGTAGAGCTCCGAAGACAGGACTTGGGTCTGAGCAATCGGGGAAGGGCCTGATCAAGAGGAGGTGACAAAGAATCTGAATGTCACTATTGACAGAGCTCCAGAGTTCCTCTGTGGAGATGGAAGAACTTCCAGAAAAGACAACCATCTCTGCAGCACTCCACCAATCTAGGCCTTTATGTAGAGTGGCCAGACGGAAGCCGATCCTCAGTAAAAAGGCCACATAGCAGCACGCTTGGGTTTGGCCAAAAGGCCTAATGGACTCTCAGACCAGAGAAACAAGATTACTCAGGTCTCATGAAACCAAGAATTTGAACTCTTTGACCTGAATGGCCCAGTGTCATTTTCTGGAAGAACCTGGCACCATCCCTAAAGTGAAGCATGTGGTGGCAGCAATCATGCTGTGAGACGTTTTCAGTGAGAGGAACTGGAAACTAGTCGGATTGAGGAAAGATTAATGGAGAAAAGTATAGAGTCCTTGATGAAACTGCTCCATGAGCTCTCAGGGCACTCAGACTGGGCAAAGGTTCCCCTTCCAACAGAGACACACCTAGCACACAGCCAGACAACGCGGATGGCTTCGGACAAGTCTTCCAATGTCTTGAGTGACCCAGCCAGAGCCGGACTTGAACCGTCAAACGTTGGATTACTGGAGGGATCTAAAAAATAGTGTGCAGCGACAGCTCCCCATCCACAACCTGACAGAGCTTGAGATCTGCAGAGAGAAATGGGAGAAACTCCCAATACAGGAGTGCCAAGCTGGAGCGTCGTACCAAGAAGACTCAAAAGGCTGAAATTGCTGCCAGAAGGTGCTTCAACACCCGGTAAGGGTCTGATTACTTAGTAAATGTGATTGTTTATTTTAATAAATGACAAACAATTCTAAAAACCTGTTTTTGCTTGTCATATGGGGTACTTTGTGTGGATTGATGAGGGAAAAACAAACGATTTAATATCATTTTAAGAATAGGCTGTACGTAACAAATGTGGAAAAGTCAGGGTTTGAAAACTTTCCGAATTGCACTATATGGGCCAAACGTAGCGATCCCAATAAGGGCCGAAACCGTATGTGGGGGCTGATTCGCCACTATAGGGCCGACCCACACCCGTACTGTGGGGCTGATCCCACCTATAGGGCCGACCCACCCGTACTGTGGGCTGATTCCCACTAAGAGGCGACCCAAACCCTACTGTGGCTGAATCTCCATATAGGGCCGACCCAAACCCCTGTTGACCCTGCGACAACTAGGGGGGCTGATTCCACTATAGGCCGACCCCAAACCGTAATGTGGGGGCTGAATTCCCATTAGGCCGACCAAACCTGTAGCTGTGGGCTGATTCCCATCTATAAGGACCCCGACCCAAAGCCGTACTGTGGCTGCTCGAAATCAATTACATACATCACCAGGATATATTGGAAGCAATCGTATTGTTACGTTCATATTGTGTAGGAGGATAGGAAATCAACAAACATAGCTCTAATTAGGTACCTTTTTATTTATGTTTTTAACACTAATTCACAAAACAAAATCCTATTGCAAGAAGAAAAAAGAAAACAACCAAGTTCAACATAATGTCTCAATATAAAAAAATAACTGGATTCAACTTGTAGATGCTCTGTTTATTGGAGACGATGTATTCTCTAGTCCTCAAATTAAAAAGACAAAGAAAAAAAAGAACCTAATTTTAAATTAATCGTTTTATGTTCATTTCAAAATCACAATTATTCAAAATCACATTTTAGTAAGCTTGGTAATTATTTTATAGCAGGTATATATAGAGGATTTAGATGAAACTGATTCAATATATATTCTATATGCTTTGCAAAGCATGTTAGACAAAAGCTCACTGAGCTTTCTATTGTTACGCTAAGCAATACGTGTGTCCAAACCCGGAACTACTACGACATGTGGATACTTAGACCTCCTGCGTCAAAAGCAGTGCACTCATATAGTGAAATAACGTCGCATTTCAGACGCACCTTAGACTTCTCCATCCATATAAAATAGAGGATTTGGTAGTATCTAGAGAAATGACATTCTAACTGTTCCCTAAAGCAGGGTGTTGTCTGGACTTCTACTCCAGACCCCTGCTGAATTACTGTTTACCTCCTAACTAGTGTTATTAATCAAAGTAGTACAAGCATTGAAAACGATATCAGTGACAGGCACAAGAAGCTTGCTCCACTCTCAGAGACCACTAAACATGAACCACGAAAGACACACACAAAAACCTAGTCAAATGAATACTCAGCAGACTTGCCTGCCAATCTCCCCACTAAGAGGGCACTCTCCGCTCCAGCAAAAAACGAGAGACACTGCACCGCAACACTAGGACACGCCTAAGGCCCCTTATCCTAGAACCCCGTCCAAAACATCCCAGCTATGGTGTTTTTTTGCCGATCTGAAGGGGGACTGGATAGGGTAAAGCAATATGCAGAGTTCTCCAAGTCATCAACATGTAGGGTGCCTGATAGAGTCACGTCTTAAACCTAGTCTGTTCTTTCAGATCTGGACCACATAATGAGTAGGGTTAGTTATGGTAGGGTTAAGGTTTCGTCTAAGATTGGTACAGTGTTGTTGTTGCGAACACTCCTTGAGTCAAATCAGGAAGTGGCAGAGCCCACATTCACTTGTTTGGTGGACAATGGCTCTAAAGAGACTGCTTGAGGAGTGTCGATTCATGAAAAGAATCAAGATATACAGTTTGGACCTTCAGGGAAAACAGTCGCTGCGGCCCAATGGCCCAAGATGGAGGAGCCTGCTCCCAACCTGAATGAGTAGGTGACTTCAGGGTTCCTGTTTGAAATGACCAGGGCATTGGTTCTATCAATATAACCAAGAACCTCAAAAGATGAAAGACGAAAGACGGGGGGAGTCCCGATCGCCGCGGGGGAATGTGATCAGTTAACAGCGGACTTTGCTGGCTTTGTTTTCAGATCCGTTTCACTGCTGGCGACGTCAGGAGGATTTAAACTTAAGCATGGCCAATCCCCACCACACAAGCCCTATATACATGCTAACACTTACGAGTCCTAGAGGAGAACTTTACCTACATTCCATTTAAAAGAGTTTCTTTCAGAAGACTTGCAGCTAGGCATGAATATGCCCTGTTTCATGGAGCTTTGAACACAGTAGTCAAGGCAGAGAAAGGCCTGCATAGGCGTTCATTCATGCTCATGTTTCAATAGGCATTGTACACTTCTATGGTCACTTTCGCTACCAGATACCCACTTGAGTCCATTCCTATGCTAGTTTCATCCTAGCTAGGTACAACCCATCGTCTACCCTTACCCTCTCTTATCTAACCGTATGAGATCTAACTGTATAACTCCTATGTCCACCACAACACTGGTCCTTAGTTTCCCTGTTGAAAACACAGCAACCAATCTAGACATATAGGAGGAATTAATGTTTGAATACTAACATGGATCTTTCCCACACAACAGACACAACAGCAGAAATCTAGCAGGCAATCCACAACACACACTCACACTCGCCAGGGACCCAGCAGGGCCACAGCGGGGGTGCTCTGTAGCTGGGGCTGTGGAATGGTGGATTTGAGTCCAAGCGGGTGTTTTTGTTGATGCTGAAAAGGACTATTTTAGCAGACAAACTCCTCGTATCGTCATGCGAGCAATGATCTGCACAGGGCGGACTTGACGTCCTCATCTGTGGCCTGGAAACAACAACAGTTCTTTGAGATCATCCACTTGTCCCCGTATTTCACAGTTATGGCAGCAGTGTGCGGTAGCGGGCCCAGTCTTTACTGGGCGTCGGTCAGCCAAGTGTGGGCTATGGGCCAGTTTTACTGGTGTCGTCAGCAGTGATGGCTATAGGGCAGTCTTACTGGGTCGTCGGCAGTGTTTGGGCTATGGGGCCAGTCTTACTGGGGTCGTCAGCAGTGTGGGCTATGGGCCAGTCTATGCGGGTCGTCAGAGTGGGCTAATGGCCAGTCTGTACTGGTGGCGTCAGCAGTGTTTGGCTATGGCAGTCTTACTGTTGTCGTCAGCATGTTGGGCTATGGGCCAGATACTACTGGTGGTCATCCCTCAACATTTAGACGCTATTCGTATCAACACAAATTTATTTTCAAGATATATTGATTTGTCTTCCAGAGTTGTGGGCAAATAAAATGCAAGAGATGCAGGGAGCCTTGTGTGTTTATTTTACTTTACTAGAATGACTAAAGAGACACAACTCCTGAGCTGCACTGAGGAGATGAGTTCTATAATTGAAACCACCTCTCTGTGTTGACTCTCAGCATCTGTGGAGAAGAGGGGGGAGCAGGAGGGGGGACGAAGAGAGGAGGTACGGAGAGAGAGAGCGGAGGAGGGAGGAGGAGAGAGAGGAG
>NW_019946274.1:0-3249 GCF_002910315.2 Salvelinus sp. IW2-2015 | reverse complement strand
TTTCCGTCCCGACTAACGAGTCCATTATGTTTGGAGCCAGAGAGTACTGAGTGACTGATTATGGTGTTAGTGCAGCGTATTGACATGACACCATGTTATAGGTCATTGTCTGTCATGAGATATAAAATGTCAATACAAATCAAGTATGTTACACTATGTCGGCAAGGCAATTGTTACAGCTTCACACAATAAGGGACCTCAACAGAAATAAGTCATTGACTTTGTGTCATCCCTGACAAGTTTTAAAATGTACAGGTATGTTCTGTGTGATTGTTTTAAACTGTCAAATAAGGGCAATGTCACAGAAATGCTAGGTCAGCTACAACTGGCTGCCATCCACTACATCTGCAGTGTGTGTGTTGTGTGTGTACACACTCACAGCCAGCTGCTGCTGCAGGCTCTTGATCTGGGCCTGGAGTGTGTCGATGTGTCGCATCTGTCTCTTATTGGGTGCAGCGTTGCCAGCGTAGGCCAGCTGGGACAGACCGTTGAGGGCCTGCTTCAGTCTCTCCACGTCCGTCAACAACTCGCTGATCTGAAACACAACAAAGCTGTTAGCACCAGAATATACAGAACTATCTACATGTTTAGAAAACCTAATATCAACGGACCAAAGTATTGCCAGAAAAAAACTACCAAACTTCTTAACAGAACTAAAAACTGAGAAATTTACATCTTACCAAATGTAAATACAGTCAAAAGTTGAGACACCAACTCATTCCAGGGTATTTTTTACTATTTTCTACATTGTAGAATAATAGTGAAGACATCAAAACTATGATATAATACATATGGATTCATGTAGTAACCAAAAAAGTGTTAAACAAATCWAAATGTATTTGAGATTCTTCAAAGTAGCCACCCTTTGCCTTGATGACCGCTTTGCACATTATTGGCATTCTCTCAACCAGCTTCATGAGGTAGTCACCTGGAATGCATTTCAATTAACAGGTGTACATTGTTAAAAGTACATTTGTGGAATTTCTTACCTTCTGATTGAGACAATCAGTTGTGTTGTGGCAAGGTAGAGGTGGTATACAGAAGATAGCCCTATTTGGTAAAAGAGCAAGTCCATATTATGGCAAGAACAGCTCAAATAAGCAAAGAGAAATGACAGTCAATCAGGAAAATGTCAAGAATTTGAAAGTTTCTTCAAGTGCAGTCGCAAAAACCATCAAGCGCTATGATGAAACTGGCTCTCATGAGGACCGCCACAGGAAAGGAAAACGCAGAGTTACCTCTGCTGCGAGGATAAGCTCATTATAGTTAACAGCACCCTCAGATTGCTGCCCAAATAAATGCTTCATAGTTCAAGTAACAGACACGTCTCAACATCAACCGTTCAGAGGAGACTGCGTGAATCAGGCCTTCATGATCGAATTGCTGCAAAGAAACCACTACTGAAGGACACCAATAAGAAGAAGAGACTTGCTTGGGCCAAGAAACACGAGTTAGATCGTTGGAAATCTGTAATTTGGTCTGAAGAGTCCAAATTTGCGATTTTTTTGTTCCAACCAACTTGTCTTTGTGAGACGCAGAGTAGGTGAATGAATGATCTCTACATGTGTGGTTCCCACCGTGAAGCATGGAGGAGGAGGTGTGATGGTGCTTTGCTGGTGACACTGTCGGTGATTCATTTAGAATTCAAATCACTTAACCATCATGGCTACCACAGCATTCTGCAGCGATACGCCATCCCATCTGGTTTYCGTTTAGTGGGACTATTTGTTTTTTAACAGGACAATGACACAAAATACACATCCAGGCTGTGTAAGGGCAAGTTGACCAAGAAGGAGAGTGATGGAGTGCTGCATCAGATGACCTGGCCTCCACAATCACCCGACCTCAATCCAATTGAGATGGTTTGGGATGAGTTGGACCTCAGAGTGAAGGAAAAGCAGCTAACAAGTGCTCAGCATTTGTGGGAACTCCTTCAAGACTGTTGGAAAAGCATTCCTCAAGAAGCTGGTTGAGAGAATGCCAAGAGTGTACTTTATAGAATCTCAAATATATTTTTATTTGTTTTTTTGGGTTACTACATGATTCCATTTGTGTTCTTTCATAGTTTCAATGTCTTCACTATTATTCTACAATGTAGAAAATTGTACAAATAAAAACCCTTGAATGAGTAGGTGTGTCCACTTTTGGCTGGTACTGTACATTTAGGTTTAGGTAAAAATGGCCAACAAATCAATGCAGAATATTTCTCRTACCTTCTTGTCTTTGACCTCGGTCTGCTCGGCCGACATCTGGATCCTCCTCTGGAACTCCCCGATGGTGCTGAGCGACTCCTCGTACCTCTCCTTCAGCTCCCGGATCTCCTTATCCATGGTGTTGCTCTTCTCCTGCAGGGCCTCAGTTTCCACCCTGGCCCTGGCCTTGTCCTCCCTGGCCCTGCTCTCGTCCTCCCTGGCCTGGGCCACCTCACGATGGAGCACCTCGCACTGCTCCGCCAGCCCAGAWAGCCTCTCCCCCAACGCCGCCGTCTCTTCCTGCAGACGTTGCTTCTCTGCTTTCACCTGGCTCAACTGGTCCTCTCTTCCTCCGAGTTCCTCCAGGGCCTGGGTGGCCCGGAGCATCTCTGACTGCAGGGCTGCCACGTTCTGGGCCCTCTGGGCGCTGGTCTCCTGCTCCTGGCGAAGGGAAGCGAGTAGCTGGGCCACCTGCCCCTCCAGGGCCTCCTTGGCCTGAGCATGCTGCTGCAGGAGGACGGCCTGGTCCCCGGAGCATCCCTGGAGCTCCTTCTCCAAGGCGCAYGCCCTCTGGGCCTCCCCACGCTGGGCCTCCCTGGCTTTCTGGCACTCGTCCTGGGCTTGCTGGATGGTGCCCCTCAGGGCTCGGTGCTCGGCCTCATAGTGTTCCAGCCGGGCCGACTCGGATTCCAGGCGCTGTTGCAGGCTCTGGATGTCAGTGTTACACAGGGCGTTCTGCTCCTCCAGCTCGGCCCTCTGCACAGTCACGTCTTTGTACTGCTGCTCCAGGTCCACCAACCTCAGCGTCAGCTCCTCCATTTTACCCCTGTACTCATCTTCCYCCTCCTTGTGTTTTTCACTGGCGACAAAGCCTGTCTCCATTCTCTGCTGCACAGACTCCATCTGCACTTTCAGTTTCTCTTTCTCCTGCTTGTGACGTTCCCCCTCCAACTTCTCCTGGTTGTACTTCTCTTGCATCTCCGAGAGCTTTCCTGTCAAGTCTTTCAGCTTGGTGTTGTAGGAGTTCTCCCTCTCCTCTATGGCAGTCAACGGGACA
>NW_019946273.1:29072-32727 GCF_002910315.2 Salvelinus sp. IW2-2015 | reverse complement strand
CACAATACAGAAAACAAGCCGCGCCAAACTCGGCGGCAATCGGTTTATAACCCTCCCCCTAACACAACAGAGATAGATAAATCTAGACTAACTCAAAGAGGGAACAGAAAAGGGGATCGGTGAGCCGTAGTAGGGACCAGGCAGGGTACGGCCGCCTGAGCGCCGGCTCAGCCGATACGCGGAAGCACATCCTCCGGCGGGATTGCGTACACGTACACCCCACTCCCGGACGCGCAGGCTCCGCAGGCCCGACCCGGCCTCGAGGCTGACCGGAGGCGAGGAGCAGGGCGACTCGGCACTAGGTGAAGGCTGGTGAAAGTCCCATCAACGAAGAGGACGGACCACTAAATGTCGCGCCCCCGGGAGCCCAGCATGTCTCCTCCTCGGATCAGGTTACCTCCCATTCCACGAGTCTGCGAGGCCTCACAGGTAGCCTTAACCGGTTCTTGGTTCGCAGAGGCTCGTTTCATATCGCGGGAACCCCTGTGGGGGGTGCGCGGGTTCCGGTACACTGCAGCCTTCCAGAGGGACAACGATCCTCTGGCTCCTTGAGGGGACGAACTGAACGGCAGGCGGTTACTACGGTAGTAGAGGGAAGTTTGTAACTTAAACCCTTAGTCGTGGGGCCTGGTCGGAAGGCCCACTCGGCCGCGGGCTGGGGCAGGTGCAGCGAGGGGGCGGGTTATTGCTACGTCTGTGAATCCGGAGCTTGGTGTAGATGTCGGATGATTACCCTCCTCTCCATCCTCGCTGCCTTGACCACATATTTCATGTTGTTCATCTGCCCCGACCCAACTCGCGTGGAGGACCGGCGGGACCTTTGGACGATGGGGTGGCTGATGAAGGGAACGCTCACTCCATGATGAGGAGGGTGTTGCGTTTAGTCCGCGGGAGGGTACCATGTCCAAATACAGCTTTTGGTGGAGGTGCTGGGGGGTCAGTTGGTACGTTTGCCAATTGATGTGAGATCCCATGGCAAAGAGGCGACAGTGTCATCTGCTGAGGACCTTGCGAGAGAGACAGGCTGGGGTGGGTTGATCTCATCGAAGTGGATTTATTATTCGTCACTCAGAAAACGTAGTCACCTAATACACGGCGACGCCCACAAACAATGCCAATGGTTGCCTGCGTCAGAACCTTAGCTGGTGAGCCTAGGGAGGTAACATGGAAGGACTGAAATCCACTATCGAGGATAATCGCACCAACATACACAGAAACAAGCCGCACAAAGTCGGGGGACCGGGCAATGCTGTGGTCTTTTTAATTACCCACGAATACCTACACATGACAAGACAAGGTGATAACGAATTAGCAAACTCCAAAAGAAAGCATGGACAGAGGGATCGGGGGTGGCAGCTAGTATAGCACCGGATACGCGACCGACGAGGTTCCGGCGGTCGAACGGGATAGAGCTCACCATCCCTCGGCGCGGTATTGTAACCAAGGTGCTGTCCACCTTTGATTTCTGGGTACGCTTTGCGGAAGAAGGCCCCTTCTGTCCTTGCATGACAATGTCCGTGGGTGCACACAAAGCGGGTCGTAGAGAATGGGTTTCGTCGAGCTCCTGGTGGTTGGAAAGCTTGCTGGCCTCACGAACCTGGACTCAACCTCCATCGGAAGCACTTTTTGGATGAAATTGAAACGCCTACTGTGAAGCCTGGTGCTAAGCCTACCTGCTCAAGGTGCTTCACCGAACCTCACTAATGTTTGTGGCTCGAATGGACAGGTCGACCAGTCCCCCGCTTGGTCCTTCAGTTATCCACGCATCTAGTGTGGCAAGCGCACTAGCTGTGCGGCAGAACGAGTGGGGTTGGTATAGCAGCGAAGAGTGCCACTCGCGAGTGTGCCCAGGATTTTGTAATGTAGTGTGGTTCGTAACGGCAGGTCACCAACTTTTGGTCATGTATTGTAATTATTATTTGTGTCGGTATCGATACTGCCATAGGCAGAATATTTATTTAGGAGTCGGAACTGTGTGATACTACCTGACTATAGCCGAAAATCACTCTTAGAGGAGACATTCCTAAATTGCTGTATGTCCTCTGTGGTTGGGTGGACCGAGCTTATTGGAGGTGGCGCACAGGAAAACTGTTTGATTGACAATGGATCCAACCAGCGGCCAATCGTCTCAAAGCTATCCTGAGATTGTGAACACAACCGGTGTGCTGACTCTACCATTACCGTTAAAGCACGAAAGTCTTTTGTCTTTTCCTATTCGCCCTCTGAATCACACAATCCATGTCTCAATTGTTTCAAGGCTTAAGAACCCTTCTTTAACCTGTCTTTTTCCCTTCATCTGACCTGATTGAAGTGGATTTAACAAGTGACATCAATAAGGGATCATAGCTTTCACCTGGTCAGCCTCTGTCATTTAAAGAGCAATTTTATTATTTCATGTTGTGACGTTGATCCACAGATGAGAATCCTGGTCTTTTCTCCATCATAAGAACTGGAATTCTCCTCTGCTGTCTGATCATCTTAATCATCGTCTACACCACCAGGAAATAGATACAGCTAAGACCATTGTCAATAGACTAGAGATGGGTTTTGGAGTGAAGTAGGGCACACTGTATCAACGCTGTACATTGCAAATTGAATAATTGAGATTGCTTAGTTGCTCTTTTTTACATTTGAAAAATATTAGCCTGCAACTTCTAATTAAATTGATCATCATCATCCTTGCTTATACTGTATGTGTTAATTGATTGAACTGCTCTCCTGAAATCCCTGTGTTCAGAATGCACCTTCTTATTGCATTAATTTTGCATTGTTTAATCTATTTAAGCAACTGATATGGAAAAAAACGTATTCCATCTCTTGGGTTTTGTGCATAGTTTGCCTGTATGAATGTTTGTCCAGAGGGTTTCTGCAGAGACAACCTACTGCTACCATGCTAAACCCACCCACTCATCATGCACTCAGTGAGCTGTTCACAGGTACCTGAACACTTTGATCTGTYGTGAGCTCAAGACAAGGCTGTCTCTTTGCTTTGTACAGGCCTGGTTGACCTCTCACTCACTATGTGGTTCCAGCTGGATGTCTATATGGTGTCAGTCAGTTACTCTCTTTAGTCGTTGTTCACACCCATCACTATTAGAAACACAGTTCCACTGATATACTGCATGCCATGTAGACTAGGAAAGTATCTTATCACTTACAAGATCATAGGTTTTATCAATTATTGAACTGTAATCATTAGTTTACTGTAGAGTAGAAGGTGTATCCAGGCTACAGCCAAGAGCACTACCCACCCAGTTACAAACCCTGACTCCTACTAAACTCTCAGGTGTTACACTTAATGTTTCTGTGAATGATAGTGAAAGTAAGACTGACCAAGTTTATTCACCCAATTCACCTTCCTTTTCTCAAACACTATCTTTGTTGCTAGGCAGGAAGTTAAGTTACGTGTGTAATAAACTGTTCCTTCTCCCTTCATGTGACCTTACCTGACCTCGGCCCACATTCTTCACTAATCCACAGCTATCCACCCTTATGAGTGACTGCAACCATGTGATTGCCTTTTCCCTTGCTTAGTAACTTTTCAGGCCCATGTCACTTATCTACCCTCAATTGACCGGACCATATACATTCCTCCTACATATAACCATTACCTTCTGGTGTAGTAATTATTTCAAATTAGACCCAACAGAAGACA
>NW_019946273.1:16482-23221 GCF_002910315.2 Salvelinus sp. IW2-2015 | reverse complement strand
AGGTACATTCTGTAATGTATGCTTGAAAATGTTCTGCATGCTTACCAGACAACAGTATTACTTTAAACTAATTTTACTGATGGACATTTATATATCTCTTTCCACAGTGAAACCTCAGGATTAGACATCTTTGTCCAGACAGTGCTTTCAATTTACACCATGTTCATCAAGACACCAATAACTGTGATTCACCCAACCTGCACMAAATATTATATAAAGTAAKMATTGGTCCAYTTTAAACATTGATTATATGAGTGATTTTCAGTTATGCAGACCATGGTGGGCTGAATAAGGCATTTACAAAAATGACGCACACGTCCAGTCCAACCAATCACCAATAAGCCCATTGTAGAAGTGTTCTGTACATACTGTTTGCCTGTATGAATGTTTGTCCGGAGGGTTTCTGCAGAGACAACCTACTGTTACCATGCTAAACCCACCCACTCATCATGCACTCAGTGAGCTGTTCACAGGTACCTGAACACTTTGATCTGCTGTGAGTTCAAGACAAGGCTGTCTCTTTGCTTTGTACAGGCCTGGTTGACCTCTCACTCACTATGTGGTTCCAGAAGGATGTCTATGTGGTGTCAGTCAGTTACTTTCTTTGTCCGTTGTTCACACCCATCACTATTAGAAACACAGATCCACAGACATACTGCATGCCATGTAGACTAAGACAGTATCTTATCACTTACAAGATCATAGGTTTTATTAAGTAATTGAACTGTAATCATTAGTTTACAGAGTGTGGAGTAGAAGGTGTATCCAGGCTACAGCCAAGAGTCCTAACCACCCAGGTAGACGTCTAGACCCTACTGAACTCTAACGTGTTATACTTCATGTTTCTGTGAAATAGTGAAAGTAAGACTGACATAAAATAGAGTTGCTTCATCCTGTAAGTGTTTCCCCCGTATACACTCATTATGCAACACCCCTATTCATCCTGTATATAAGTATCAAGTCATGTTCTATGAATAACAGTCCTCCTATAGGTCATTAGGAGAACAGTAACTGCTACATGTGGTGGAACCAAAGATATCTAAGGCACACAATTGATGTTGATACCAAGAGCATACAGGTACATATCATGTATGCTTAAAAAATACAAAATGTACAAACTACTATTTAAAAAACAATAACAACCCTTTTAACATCAGCTGATGTCACAAAGTCCTGTACAGAAAATTATGATTGCCAAAAAAGAAAAATGATTGTTGTGAAATAGATAATTAACAAAAGTGAATTGAACAATAAAAAAGTCCCTTTTTTTGTGGCAACAGGTCACAAATATTGCTGCTGTAATTGCACACTGTGGTATTTTGCCCTAAATATATAGGAATTTATCAAAATTAGATTTGTTTCAAAATCTTTGTGGGGGAAATAATCTGAGGGAAATATGTTTCTCTAATATGGTCATGCATTTGGCAGAAGGTTAGGAAGTGCAGCTCTGTTTCCATCTCATTTTGTGGGCAGTGCGCACATAGTCTGTCTTCTCTTGAGGGCCAGGTCTGCCTTCCTTCTCTCCAATAGCAAAGGCTATGCTCACTGAGTCTGTACATAGTCAGATTTTTGTTCAGGTAGTTGTCACTGATGGTACGCTCTGTTTGGGCCAAATAGCATTCTTGTTTGCTCTGTTTTTTGTAAATTCTTTCCCCATGTATCAAGATAATTAATCTTTTTGTTTCTCATGATTTGGTTGGGTCTAAATTGTGTTGTTTGGTCCTGGGTCTCTGCGGTGGTCTTTTGTGTTTGTGAACAGAGCCCAGGACCAGTCCTTCCAGAGGGTTCTCTTCTCTCAGTGATGGCTTTATTATGGAATGTCTGGGAAATGATTGCTTTTTGTGGATGTAGAATCGAATTGCTCTTTCTGGATTTTGATAGTTAGCGGGTAATTCAGCTCTGCATGCATTATTTGGTGGTTTACGTTGTACACAGAGGATATTTTTGCAGAATTCTGCATGCAGAGTCTCAATTTGGTGTTTGTCCCATTTTGTGTATTCTTGCGTTGGTGAGGCGGACCCCAGACCTCACAACCATAAAGGCAATGTTCTATAACTGATTCAAGTATTTTTAGCCAGATCCCAAATGGTATGTCAAATGTTATGTTCCTTTTGATGGCATAGAAAGCCTTCTTGCCTTGTGTTCTCAGATGGTTCACAAGCTTTGTGGAAGTTACCTCTGGCGCTGATGTTAAGGCCGAGGTATGTTATAGTTTTTGTGTGCTCTAGGGCAACGGTGTGTAGATGATCATCACACTCTGCCTGATATTTCCACTTCTCAGAAAGATGGGTAGGTCCAGCTTTTATACTACTGTGCTTTTATACTAAATTTGAAGACACCCAGGAACTTTATTGATGCAATTCATATTTGTCTTTGTGGTGTATTCTATCTGCGGTACAATCCTCAGCCATGCGCCTTGTGTCAGCCAACATAGGAGACACAGTGACGTTTGCACTGCTCCCATGAAGGCAACTTGGCATTGCACTTCTTGTGGTTCAAGAAAACTTGGGTGATAGTCCTCAGCTTACAAGTATGACAATAATGCTACATTACACAATGAATTTAAAGGCAACCTTTTACTTCTCAGTGCAAAGTGGCAAAGTAATAAAACACCTAAGGATCTCAGACGTGCATCTCTCACATTCAGCAACAATTTTACTGTGGGAGTTCTTATTCCACAAGGTGGAATTTGGAGAAGATCCATTCTTACTGTTAATCTACCGCTTCTCTCTCCCGGATCCGGGATCCTCTCATCAAAAAAGCTGACTAGCATAGCCTAGCCTAACGGACAGAGATATCAATATAATATAATTTCATGAAATCACAAGGTCCAATACAGCCAAATGAAAGATAAACATCTTGTGAATCCAGCCATCATTTCCGATTTTTAAAATGTTTTACAGCGAAAACACAATATGTATTTATATTAGCTAACCACAATAGCCAAATACACAACGGCACTATTTTCACCATGTTTCCACCGCATAGGTAGCTTTCACAAACCCACAAATAGAGATAAATTTAATACTATCCTTGAACAACTTCATCAGATGACAGTCTTATAACATCCATGTTATACAATACATTTATGTTTTTGTTCGAAAATGTGCATATTTATAGCTACAAATCCTGGTTTTACATTGCAGCCACCATCACAAATAGCACCAAAGCAGCCAGAATAATTACAGAGAGCAATGTGAAATACTAAAATACTCATCATAAAACATTTATGAAAATACATGCTTGTACAGCAAATGAAGATACATCTTGTGAATCCAGCCAATATTTCCGATTTTTTAAGTGTTTTACAGGCGAAAACACAATATAGAATTATATTAGCTCACTACAATAGCCAAACACATAACGCCATTTACTCCCGCCAAAATAGCTTTCACAAAACCGACAAAATAGAGATAAAATTAATCACTAACTTGAACAACTTCATCAGATGACAGTCTCTTAAACATCTATGTCTATAATACATTTATGTTTTGTTCGAAAATGTGCATATTTAGAGCTGCAAATCGTGGTATGTATACATTGTGAATACGTAAGCAACAATTCACCAGAATGTCCGGAGATATTTTGGACACTCACCTAATCTGACCAAAGAACTCATCATAAACTTTACATAAAAATACTTGTTGTATGGCAAATGAAAGATACACTGGTTCTTAATGCAACCACTGTGTTAGATTTTTAAAATAACTTTACCAAACAATACAGCATGCGTTATTGTGAGACAGCGCTCACCTATTCTCCGCGGTGTTGGAGTCAACATATTACACAAAGATACGAAATAACATCATAAATGTTTGTCTTACTTTTGCTGTTCTTCCATCAGAATGTTGTGCAAGGAGTTCTAGGTCCAGAATAAATCGTTGTTTTGGTTTTAGAATGTCCATTTCTTCTGTCGAATTAGCAACTTTGGCTAGCCATGTGGGGCGAACATGCCATCATCTCTTGACGACCATGGAGCGAAAAATTCCAAAAATTCCCAATAAACGTTGAATAAACTGATCAAATCGTGTTGAAAAATCATACTCTTATGATGTTTTCTCATATGTATCAAATTAAATCAGAGCCGGAGCAATTCGCCGACCGACGTTCCGAACGCTCTTCAGAAGACAATGTCGAGTCCCCCCCGCTCGCCGTCGAAAACTGACAAAATACCGGACCTGCCACTCCAAAAGCTCTTATTCGGCTCACATCAAGACTAGACACCCCATATCTACCTTCTACTGCCTGTTGACACTAGTGGAAGGCGTATGAAGTGCGATATCAATATCGATACATAAAAGCCAGTTGAATAGCGAGGCCCTGACACAGAGCTCGTTTTCAGATTTTTCACTTCCTGTATGGAAGTTTGCTGCCAAATGAGTTCTGTTTTACTCACAGATTATAATTCAAAACAGTTTTAGAAACTTGAGGTGTTTTCTATCCAATACAGTAATAATAATATGCATATTGTCATGATTCGATAGAAACAGAGTACGAGGCCGTTTTAATTTTGGGCCACGATTTTTTCCAAAGTGAAAACAGCGCCCCCCCTATCCACAAGATTAAAGGTACAAAATCTGAATTTTAGAGAGTGTAACGCTCGTCTTCGGGTGAAAGAGAGGAGGACCAAAGCGCAGCGTGGTAAGTGTTCATGATGATGAATTTTAATGCTAATCCAACAAACAGAACACTACAAAATACAAAACAACAAACGAAGTGAACAAACGAACGAAACAGTACCGTGTGGCAAACAAACACTGACACGGCAACAAACACACACAACTCAAAAGTGAAACTCAGGCTACCTAAGTATGATTCTCAATCAGGGACAACGATTGACAGCTGCCACTGATTGAGAATCATACCAGGCCGAACTCAAAACCCCAACATAGAAAAACACACATACACTACCCACCCCAACTCACACCCTGACCATACTAAAACAAAGAAAACACAAAAGAACTATGGTCAGAACGTGACAGAGAGAAGATAACTAGAAACGAATGTTCCGAAACTAATCTTCAGCATTTTTGCACTTTACGTTTTGGATATTCAATGTCTTAATTAAATGTGAGGTATTCACACAATCAAACATTACTGTCGCTTAAGTTTTCAATAAATGTTGAGTTAGGACACAAAATAGGAAACACATTTGCTGACGTAAAAACCTTTTCGTTCAGCGTCCGGAAACACAACCTTTGTTCAGCAGTCTGTGTCTGAGGCAGTCCAGCCAGGAGACTCTCTGACTCTGAACTGTACAATAGACTCTGAGACCTGTGCAGGAGAACACAGTATCTATTGGTTCAGACATGGCTCAGGAGAATCCCGTCCAGGAATAATTTACACCCATGGAGACAGGAGTGATTGGTATGGGAAGAGTCCAGAGGCTTGTCCTCCTACACAGAGTTGTGTCTACAACCTCCCCAAGAGGAACCGAGTTACTACAAAGCTGTGTCCTAATGTGGGGAGATACTGTTTTGAAACGGGACCAAGCTGGACATCAAGGGTAGGTGAAATATCTTACATTTCTGTTTATATCTATTGTTTAAAAATACTGTGTCAAAATGTACACAGTTGTAGTTATTTACATCACATTAGAAAATGTCCAATAATTTTCCAGGACAATGGTGCAGACTCTCTTCTCTTAGTGTATTGCCTGAGCTCAGCATTGGGTCTCTTGTTTATCCTGCTCATTGTCCTTGGTAGCATTATGTACAAGACGAGCAAGAGAAAGTGTCTGCAGTGTAGAGGTAAGTGAAGTCCATAACAAATAAATTAATGATGTATGTAGCAGGTAAAGTCCTTCATAGAAGTTGCTCTTCTTTCATATCACCAGATGTATCTGTAATGGAAGAAGGAGTTGTATCTTTATCTTTTCTGTCTTCCTTTTCGGGACCCGTCTCTCAGACAAGAGGTCCTGCAGTCTCTTCTTCAGATACAGGGGTAAGTAGAATTCCTGATGTTGTATTATCATAAAAAGAAGTGTGAAAGGGGTTACAATAAAATAATAATTTTCTCCTTAATTTTATAATTGTTCCTCATGGGCCTAAGATGCAGACAGTTTCCATTATGTAGCTCTGAATCTGAGAAACAAGAAGAACAGGTCTAGAAGACAGAGAAGCAACATGGAGGAAGAGACGGTGTACTCTGGGATCAGATAGTAAAACTGGATGATTGACATAACTGTTAACTTTATTCACTGTGACTGTAATGAATAAGTTGCATTGTTTCTCTGCCAAACTCATTTGACAATGACTACCTTGTGATATGATAAACAAAGCATTTAACAATAATCAAGACAAAGGAAGTTGAAGGTATTTATTTGGGCCTTACTCAAAAAAAATTTATGTTGCAGTGATGAACAGCATTTTATCTTCTCATGCCACTAGCACCCCTCACACACACAGTAACCTATTTCCAGGTACTCTGATGTCATTTCTTAATTAAGAAGAAAATAAGACACGGTAGTATGCCTTTAAATGAGTAAACAAGAAGAGGTTTCAAGTGTTTTAAATGTTTTGTAATTTGTGTTTTAGATTTGAATGCTTCTCAGCAAAGCCAGTGTAGGAATCCTCATGCCAACACATCAGACCAACAAGTTAGCAGAATTGTTGTATCAAGAGTGAGACTGGATAAGAGTATTAAAGCTAAATATTACAGCATTAGATTTGAGTCTGACTTGAGTGAGTTTGTGTTTCATCCCCATAGCGCCACGGTGACAATTATGACCTGAACTATA
>NW_019946273.1:8787-10209 GCF_002910315.2 Salvelinus sp. IW2-2015 | reverse complement strand
TGTGTATGTCAAAGAGGACATATGTACCAGTAGTCTCAGCCACCGACCCAAATGATGAAAAAATACAAACCAGTAACTCTGATTTACATCATTTGAAGGGCTGCTCTAACTATGGTATGCCACAGGACACATGTTAGATTGTAGTTTTTATCACATGTTTTGTGCCTGTTCAGACAGCCAATAATATCACTCTGTTCAGAGTTTCCGCCTTCTTCATAATGATTACCTAATGAGTGTCATCATATAAAAGGTGCCCTGTTGTCAGACCCACACACTATACAGTGCAGAAAGGACATTAAAATGATGATTATATATTGGACAATATTTTTGTTTTACAGCAATTTGGGTAAGTAAGACTTATTAATACGGTTCCTTTTGCTTTTTTATGTCATGGTCTTTTTCATCAATTTGAATGACTATGTAGTCTGAATAATGATAATAATGTATAATTCTGTACTATAACTTGTCTTTTATTTATTTAGTTTGTTTGCTTCACAGGTTGTGCACTTAACAAGGATGTAATCCAACCAGACCCTCTGATAGTTACACAACTGGGACAAAGTGTATCTCTCACTTGCTTTTGTCAATGTGATTTGAGGATCAGAGCCTCTTGGTTCAAGCAAACTGTTGGACAGAAGCCTCTTCTCATGGCATCATCATATTATCACACTAAAAATAGTTTTTATTTTACCAAGGACTTTAATGAGACTGAACGTTTGAGTGTGAAGAGAGGTGTTGACAGCTTTAACCTGACCATCTCCAAGACAGAGTCAGGGGACTCAGCTACATACTACTGTGGTGCTATGGATGCGGGCGAAGTCACATTTGGAGAAGGAACTGTTTTAATTGTCAAAGGTAACTTAAGTCGCTACCTAATGTGTGTTCATATAATGCTAAATTAATGAATCTAGCAAAAAATTGGAATGTACACACCATGATCTCACTCACTCTCTTCAGATTCAGAGTCCAACAGCATGTCTGTACTCCAGCAGCCTGTGTCTGAGTCAGTCCAGCCAGGAGACTCTGTGACTCTGAACTGTACAATACACACTGAGACCTGCGCAGGAGAACACAGTGTCTATTGGTTCAGACATGGCCCAGGAGAATCCCCTCCAGGAATCATTTACACCCATGGAGACAGGAGTGATCAGTGTGAGAAGAGCCCTGAGGCTGGGTCTCCTACACAGAGCTGTGTCTACAACCTCCCCAAGAGGAACCTCAGCCTCTCTGATGCTGGGACTTACTACTGTGCTGTGGCCTCATGTGGGGAGATACTGTTTGGGAACGGGACCAAGCTGGATGTTGAAGGTAAGCTAAGCATAACCAAAATACAGCACTACTTTTCTCTCAAATGGTTAAAAATATCAATATGTAAATATTTTAACATTAGTTGATAGTAGATTTCAGATGATTTAACTTTAA
>NW_019946273.1:4046-7412 GCF_002910315.2 Salvelinus sp. IW2-2015 | reverse complement strand
TTGTTGACAAAAAATGACAATTAAATCCATTTGAATCCCACTTTGTGTCACAATAAAATGTGAAGAAACCCAATGTTAGTGTAGACTTTCTATAGGCATTGTATGTGCTACTAGTCTCAGAAACCAACTCAAATGATGAAAAAATACAAACCAGTAACTCTGACTTCATACCACTTGAAGAAAAATAGCACTCCTTTGTGATAGCGTGAGCATTTTAGAGAGAATAGCATCGTTGACTCATCTATGAATACATACTGTATTTGTATGTAAGGTGAGGAATTATTTTGACCTCACTTCCTCTTCAAACAACCCATGGATCCAACCTAAAAGTTGTGCCTCCTGTGGTGCATGTAGATACACATTTTTGCTGATGCTGTCACTTCACTTTGTCTCTTGACCCTCATCTCAGTTGTTCTGTTACACCAGACCAGAGAGAGAGACGTTGAAGGATGTTCAGGTTGTGTCTTGTCCTGGTTATCATTGCAGTTTAACAACTTAACTTCACTAGAGTAGGGGGCAGCATTTTCACATTTGGATGAAAAGCATACCCAAATTCAACTGCCAGCTACTCATCCCCATGTAACGCTCGTCTTCCTCCTCGTCTGAGGAGGAGCAAGGATCGGACCAAAGCGCAGCGTGGTTTGAATACATACTTATCTTTTATTTAACCTGATGAGGATAGAGGGCGCTATTTACACTTTGGGGGAAAAACGTGCCCAATTTAAACGGCCTCGTACTCTATTCTTGCTCGTACAATATGCATATTATTATTACTATTGGATAGAAAACACTCTCTAGTTTCTAAAACCATTTGAATTTTGTCTGTGAGTAAAACAGAACTCATTTGGCAGCACACTTTCTGACCAGGAAGTGGAAAGTCTGAAAATTATGCTCTGTTCAAGGGCCTGCCTATAAATGGGCATGACACGTATGAGTATACATGCACGTCATACACCTTCCCCTAGATGTCAAGAGGACGTGAGAGAAGAAAGGAAGTGTTTATCTTGGTCTGAGGTGGAATAAATCATCTTGGCACGACGAGTCATCCATTTATTTTTTTCTGGAGAGCGCGCAGATGGACCTGGAATTGCCTTTTGAAAACCCGTCGTTATAGGCGAATACTATCTCCGGCTTTGATTTTATTTGATACATGTCACAATATCATCGTAAAGTATGTTTTTTCAATATAGTTTTAATAGATTACTGAAATTTTTTCGGGACGTTAGGCGTGTTGCGTTGTCTGTGTTTGTTGACGATGGGGAGCTTTGCGCCACTTGGCCAGTGTGCTTGCTAAATCAAGAGGGAAAAACGATGTTCTAAATCCAAACAACGACTGTTCTGGACAAAGGACCCCTTGTCCAACATTCTGATGGAAGATCACCAAAAGTAGGACCCATTTTGTGATGCTATTTCATAYATGTGTCGAACTGTGTACTAGTAGTTTTGCGCCCAGGTTTTGGSCACTCTCCTCGCTATAACATAAGCCTTATGTCGTAATGAAGATATTTTTWKAATTCTAACACTGCGATTGCATTAAGAACTAGTGTTACTATMATTTCCTATACAACATGTATTTTTTTGTAATGTTTATGAATTGCTATTTGGTCAGAATAGGTGAGAGTCTAATAGAAATATCCGCACATTCTGGGAAATAGAAGCTACGTTAGCATAATGGATAACCACTGATTTCAGCTCTAAATATGCACATTTTCGAACAAAACATAAGTGTATGTATAACCTGATGTTATAGGACTGTCATCTGAGGAAGGTTTATGAAGGTTAGTGAAAATTGATATCTTTTGCTGGTTTATTCGCTAACGCTAACGTGCCTATTGCTATCGCTAACGTGCCTTGATGAATGAATGCGGTTGTGTGTAGGCTATTGTAGTAAGCTAATATAATGCTATATTGTGTTTTYGCTGTAAAACACTTAAAAAATCTGAAATATTGGCTGGATTCACAAGATGCTTGTCTTTCATTTCTGTACACGATGCATTTTTCAGAAATGTTTTATGATGAGTATTTAGGTATTCCACGTTGGTCTCTATATTTACTCTGGCTGCTTCGGTGCTATTTTTGACGGTAGCTGTGATGGTAGCTGCAATGTAAAACTGATTTATACCTCAAATATGCACATTTTTCGAACAAAACATAGATTTATTGTGTAACATGTTATAAGACTGTCATCTGATGAAGTTGTTTCTTGGTTAGTTTGGTTGGTTCTTGGTTAGCTTGGTTGGCTTTGTGCATGCTACCTGTGCTGTGAAAAATGTCTGTCCTTCTTTGTATTTGGTGGTGAGCTAACATAAATATATGTGGTGTTTTCGCTGTAAAACATTTAAAAAATCGGACATGTTGACTGGATTCACAAGATGTGTATCTTTCATTTGCTGTATTGGACTTGTTAATGTGTGAAAGTTAAATATTTCGAAAAAATATTTTTTGAATTTCGCGCTCTGCCTTTTCAGTGGAATGTGGGAGGAGTTCCGCTAGCGGAACGCTGGGGCTAGACAGGTTAACCTGTTGATGATAGGGGGCGCTATTTACACTTTGGGGGAATATCGTTCACAATTTAAACGGCCTCATACTCAATTCTTGCTCGTACAATATGCATATTATTATTACTATTGGATAGAAAACACTTTCTAGTTTCTTTAACCGTTTGAATTATTTCTCTGAGTGAAACAGAACTCATTCTGCAGCAGATTTCCTGTCAAGGAGTGAGATTTCAGAATTTTTGGTCCCTGTTCTGGGCTCAGTTTATAAGTCCCCATGTAAGCCATCGGGCTACATGCACTGCACACGCCTTCCTCTAGATGTCAGTAAGCGGGGAGATTTTGAATGGAGTGGATTGCGCAATCTGGGACCTTTTATAAGACCGTGGAACGGAAGGACCGTCCTTTTACAGCAATACAGCAAATGAAAGATAAACATCTTGTGAATCCAGCCAACATGTCCGATTTTTAAAATGTTTTACAGCGAAAACACCACATATATTTATGTTAGCTCACCACCAAATACAAAAAAGGACAGACATTTTTCACAGCACAGGTAGCATGCACAAAGCCAACCTAACTAACCAAGAACCAACCAAACTAACCAAGAAACAACTTCATCAGATGACAGTCTTATAACATGTTATACAATGAATCTATGTTTTGTTCGAAAAATGTGCATATTTGAGGTATAAATCAGTTTTACATTGCAGCTACCGTCACAGCTACCGTCACAAATAGGACCGAAGCAGCCAGAGTAATTACAGACACCAACGTCAAATACCTAAATACTCATCATAAAACATTTCTGAAAAATCGATGGTGTACAGCAAATTAAAGACAAACATCTTGTGAATCCAGCCAATATTTC
>NW_019946273.1:0-3477 GCF_002910315.2 Salvelinus sp. IW2-2015 | reverse complement strand
TTTATTTTGTTATTTTTGTTTAATTATCTATTGCTGATCTTCCATCAGAATGTTGTACAAGGGGTCCTTTGTCCAGAACAATCGTTGTTTGGATTTAGAATGTCCTCTTCTCCAGTCAATTAGCACGGAAAGCTAGCAAAGTGGCGCGAAGCTCTCCTTCCTGAACATACGCAGACAAAGCAACACGCCTAACGACCCGAAAAAATTTCAATAATCTAATAAAACTATATTGAAAAAACATACTTTACGATGATATTGTCACATGTATCAAATAAAATCAAAGCCGGAGATATTAGTCGTCTATAACGACAGCTGTACAGAAGGCAAATCCAGGTCCCTTCACGCGCTCTCCAGAAAACAGGAAACTGGTGACACGTCATACAAAGAGCTTTTATTCGACCCCAGATCAAGTTATACACTTCATTTCTTCTCTCACTGCCTGTCGACATCTAGTGGAAGACGTATGAAGTGCATGTATACTGATATATATATCAAGGACATTTATAGGCAGGCCCTAGAACAGAGCATCGATTTCAGATTTTCCACTTCCTGTCAGGAAGTTTGCTGCAAAATGTGTTCTGTTTTACTCACAGATATAATTCAAACGGTTTTAGAAACTAGAGAGTGTTTTCTATCCAATAGTAATAATAATATGCATATTGTACGAACAAGAATTGAGTACGAGGCCGTTTGAAATGGGCACCTTTTATCCGGCTACTCAATACTGCCCCTGCAGCCCAAACAGGTTAAGGCAGCAGACGAATCCTTTGTCCTCTCAGTGTGGAGGACTGGAATGTATGGTTGGCCTATGGAGAATCTATCTCAGAATGGTAACATGCAATAAATGGACTTTGGGACGTTATATTTCATCAGCCAAAATGTTGGTAACAATGATAGATGGAATATGAAAATGAATGTCGTTTTTGTAATGTTTTTAAAAGTTAATGACAATGTTTTAATGAAAATATTGTAACTTGTAGAGATTTCATAATATGTACATGATGTTTACATACTGTACGTTGTGTAGAAAATATCCAGATCAAAGAGAATGTTTTTGGAACAATAAACTTTTAATTTAGTTGTATAATGAGACCATCCATAGTACATTGTAATACCTTGCCTCGTAACTAGATACGCCCCAGAGAACTTGTCATGAAGACGGAAAAGCGCTTTGTACCCTGGGGTATAAAACATGTGAGTTAAGAATTTACATATCAGACTAAAACGGACCACAGCTGCAGCGTGATCTAAGATAGTTGCGACCACACAAAATGCAACACGAGGAAGAGGACAAAGGAACCTGTTAACAATCAAGGCTTTGATTGAGTCCCTGACCTACGAAGGTGAATTCAAGAAGTACCAAACGGCTATTCTCTTCAAATCATTGGTTGTCTACACAGCCCTCCTACCCATGCTGGGAGCGTCAACACGGCTGATAAGCCTCCTCAGAAGTCCGCTCTCACAGAACGAGTGCAAGGGAAGAGACCACTAAGAGAAAGGACACTGACATCGTCTGGACAATCAGAGACTTATACCCGATAACGAAGGAGACCTCCATCGAAAGAATATGCCTCGTGGAACCTCCCAGTAAGCGGAACTCGGTCCACGAAGATATACCCAACGGAGACCTTCAACAAGTAATTACATCATTATAATTTTGACCCAAAAGAGTGGCGGTTCGGGGCAGGTTGTTAGGGTTAAACTAAGCATAGTTTACGAATGTATCCAAGTAAGCTTTTGTCTCGTGCACTCTTTCTGGCTCTCTTTCTTAATCCCAATCTTGTGTAACACATGTCATATTGTGTTGGTTCCCTTGGGACCTGTTTCATTGTACTTATGGTGTAGACCGTGTGTTTGTGTATATGTTCCTTATATTATCATTTTGCTTGTTAGTAAATAAAGAATAAACTCAATTGGTGTGGTACGGAATGATTTAGTGAGACCCGGGTTTGTGCAGATTTACAAATTATGCGACGTTCAGGATGAGATAGTAGAGGAAATTAATTAATTAGCGAGTGCTGTAAAATCGATATTCGGATATACTTTGAGTTAATTTGGAAAGCGGAGACTCATTATACACACTTTTCCCATGGTGCCCCAGGTTACTGAGTTAATGATTACCTGATTAATTTAATCCCATAATTATAAACATAGCTAATTATTTGATGAATAACAATGTCACGACAACAGTCTGATGGCCTTGGGATAGAAGCTGTTTTTCAGTCTCTTGGTCCCAGCTTTGATGCACCTGTACTGACCTCACCTTCTGGATGATAGTGGAGTGAACAGGCAGTGGCTCAGGTAGTGAATGCCCTTGATGATCTTTTTGGCCTTCCTGTGACATCGGGTGTTGTAGGTGTCCTGGAGGGCGGGTAGTTTGCCCCCGGTAATACGTTGGGCAGACCCCACCACCCTCTGGAGAGCCTTGCGGTTGCGGATGTGGCAGTTACCATACCAGGCGGTGATACAGCCCGACAGGATGCTCTCGATTGTGCATCTGTAAAAGTTTGTGAGGGTTTTTGGTGACAAGCCACATTTCTTTAGCCTCCTGAGGTTGAAGAGGCTCTGTTGCGCCATCTTCACCACACTGTCTGTGTGGGTGGTCCATTTCAGTTTGTCAGTGATGTGTACGCAAAGGAACTTGAAGCTTTCCACCTTCTCCACTGCGGTCCCGTCGATGTAGATAGGCAGGTGTACCCTCTGCTCTCTTCTGAAGTCCACGACCATCTCCTTTGTTTTGTTGACGTTGAGTGAGAGGTTGTTTAACAGGCACCACACTCCCAGAGCATTAATCTCCTCCCTGTGGGCTGTCTCTTCATCATTGGTAATCAAGTCTACTACTGTTGTGTCATCTGCATACTTGATGATTAAGTTGGAGGACTGCTTGGCCACGCAGTCATGGGTGAACAGGGAGTACAGGAGGGGTCTGAACCCTTTTGGCACGCACCCTTGTGGGGCCCCAGTGTTGAGAATCAGCAGAGTGGAGGTGATGTTTCCTTCCTTCACCTGGGGGCAGCCCATCAGGAAGTCCAGGATCCAGTTGCACAGGGTGGGGTACAGACACAGGGCCTCAAGCTTAATGATGAGCTTGGAGGGTACTATGGTGTTGAGTGATGAGCTACAGTCAATAAACAGCATTCTTACATAGGTATTCCTCTTGTCCAGATGGGATTGGGCAGTTTGCAGATTGATGGCGATTGAATTGTCTGTGGATCTATTGGGGCGGTAAGCAAATGGAAGTGGGTCTAGGTTGGCAGGTAAGGTGGAGGTGATATGATCCTTGACCAGTCTCTCAAAGCACTTCATGATGACAGAGGTGAGTGCTACGGAGTGATAGTCATTAAGTTCAGTTACCTTTGTCTTCTTGGGTACAGGAACAATGGTGGCCATCTTGAAGCATGTGGGGACAGCAGACTGTAAAAGGGAGAGATTGAATATGCCCGTAAACACACAAGCCAGCTGGTCTGCGCATGCTCT
>NW_019946272.1:23852-32735 GCF_002910315.2 Salvelinus sp. IW2-2015 | reverse complement strand
ACGGGGGGGGGGGGGGGTCAATTATCCTTTTCCAATCTATATACTTTTTAATTATAATCTTTGAAAACTAGATAGTCGAGAATAATTGAAATTAACCAATTAATTTATTACTATTTGATTTTGTTATTATGTTTGAACAAAGATCACCGCATTAGCAATGGCAAAAATTGATCCGAACTAAAGCTTTAAACTAAAAAGAGATTGAGGGAGGAAGATATAGAAGGGAGTTAAAAGGGAGGACGGTAGAGAAGGGAGGAGGTAGAGAGGGGAGGTAAGAGGGAGGAGAGTAAGGGATGGAGGTTAGAGAGGGAGGTAGAGAGGCACGGAGGTAGAGGGAAGGAGGTCGAGAGGGAGGAAGGTAGAGAGGGGAGTGTAGGGTAGGAGGAAGGTAGAGAGGGAGGAGAGTAAGAGAGGGAGGAGGTGAGAGGGAAAGGAGGTAGAGAGAAGGAGGTAGAGGAGGGAGAGGTAGAGAGGGAGGAGTAGAGAGGAAGGAGGTAGAGAAGGAAGGAGGTTAGAGAGGGGAGGAGGTTAGAGAGGGAGTATAGAGGAGGTAGAGAGGGAGGTGAGAGAGGGAGGTAGAGAGGCAGGTAGAGAGGGAAGTAGAGAGGGAAGTAGAGAGGGAGGTAGAGAGGGAGGAGGTAGAGAGGGAGGAGGTAGAGAGGGAGGTAGAGAGGGCAGGAGGTAGAGAGCGAGGAGTAGAGAGGGAGGTAGAGCAGGGAGGTAGAGAGGGAAGTAGAAGAGGGAGGAGGTAGAGAGGGAGGAGTAGAGAGGGAGGAGGTAGAGAGGGAGGAGGTAGAGAAGGGAAGGAGGTAGAGAGGAGAGGTAGAGAGGAGAGAGGTAGAGAGGAGGAGTAGAGAGGAAGAGTAGAGAGGAAGGAGGTAGAGAGGGAGGATCGGTAGAGAGGGAGGTATAGAGGGAGGTTTAGAGAGGAGTAGAGAGGCATGGTAGAGAGGGGAGTAGAGAGGGAAGTAGAGAGGGAGGTAGATGGGAGGGAGAGGTAGAGAGGGAGGAGGAGAGAAGGGAGCGTAAGAGAAGGGAGGAGGTAGGAGGGAGGAGGTAGAGAGGGATGGTAGAGAGGGAGGTAGAGAGGGAGTAAGAGGGAGGAGGTAGAGAGGGGAGAAGGTAGGAGTAAGGAAGAGGAGAGGTAAGAGGGAGGCAGGTAGAAGAGGAAGGAGGTTAGAGAGGAAGGGGTAGAAGGAGGAGGTAGAGAGAGGGACAGATATATATAGGACTCCTGGGTGTTTAGTAGCTAATATACAGGACAGTCTGTTGTGTTTAGTACTATATACAGGACATCCTGTTGTGTTTTTAGTAGCTATATACAGGACATCCTGTTGTGTTTAGTAGCTTATATAGGAATCCTGTTGTGTTTAGTAGCTAATTACAGGAATCCTGTTGTGTTTAGTAGGCTATATGATAGGAACATCCTGTTGTGTTTAAGTAGCTATATACAGGACATCCTGTTGTGTTTTAGTAGCTATATATAGGGACATCCTGTTGTGTTTAGTTAGCTATATACAGGACAATCCTGTTTGTGGTTTTAGTAGCTCTATACAGGACATCCCTGTTGTGTTTAAGTAGCTTATACAGGACATCTGTTGTGTTTAGTAGCTATATATAGGACATCTGTGTGTTTTGTAGCTATATATAGGACATTCCCTGTTTTGTGTTTAGTAGCTATTACTATGGGACATCTGTGTGTTTTAAGTAGCTATATACGGACATCCTGTTGTGTTATGTAGGCTATATATAGGCATGCCTGTGTCGTGTTTAGTAGCTATATACAGGAATCTGTTTGTGTGTAGTAGCTTCATATACAGGACATCCTGTTCGTGGTTTAGTAGCTATATTACAGGACATACTCTGATTGTGCTTTATGTAGCTATATATTAGAATCCTGTTGTGTTTTAGTAGCTATATACAGGACATCCTGTTAGGTGGGTTTTAGGAAGTAGCTATATACAGGAATCCTGTGTGCTTTAAGTAGCTATATAAGGACATCCTGTTGTGTTTATAAGTATAGGCATTGTTGTTAAGTAGCTATCAGGACTCCGTTTGTTGTGTTATGGACTTCGTAGAGCTATTATAAGGAACATCCTGTTGTGTTTAGTAGCTTATAATATCAGGAGCATCCTGGTTGTGTTTAGTATGCTATATACAGACATCCTGTTGTTGTTTATGATAGTAGCTATTACAGGACTCCTGTTGTGTTGTAGCTATATACAGGACATCTGTTGTGTTAGTAGCTATATACAGGACATCCTGTAGTGTGTATTATATAGTAGCTATACTACAGGACATACTGTTGTGTTTAGTAGCTATATAATAGGACATTCCTGTTGTGTTTATGATAGTTAGTATATCAGGAACATCCTGTTGTGTTTAGTAGCTATATACAGGAATGCCTGTTGTGTTTAGTAGCTATATAACAGGACTCCTGTTGTGTTTTAGTACGCTATATACAGGACAATCCTGTTGTGTTTTAGTAGCCTAAATACAGGGAATCCTCGTTGTGTTTAGTACTATATATAGGACATCCTGGTTGTGTTTAGTAACTATATACAGGATATCCTGTTGTGTTTAGTAACTATATACAGGACATCCTGTTGTTGTGATTTACAGGATTCCGGTTTAGTAATTTATATACGGACATCCTGTTGTGTGTTTAAGTAACTTATAATTAGGACATCCTGCTTGGGTTAGTAGCTATATACTAGGACATCCTTGTTTGTGTTAGTAGCTATATATAGGAACATTCTGTTGTGTTTTATGAGCTATATACAGGACATTCCGTGTTGTGTTTAGTAGCTATACAGGACATCCTGTTGTGTTTTAGTAGCATATACAGGACATCCTGTTGTGTTTAGTAGCTATATACAGGCATCCTGTTGTGTTAGTAGATATAGTACAGGCATCTGTTGTGTTTAGTAGCTATATACAGGACATCCTGTTGTGTTTAGTAGCCTTATATCAGGACATCTCGTTGTGTTTAGTAGCTATATATAGGACATCCTGTTGTGTTTAGTAGCTATATATAGGACATCCTGTTGTGTTTATAATAGTAACTATATATAGGACATCCTGTTGTGTTAGTAGCTATATATAGGACATCCTTTGTGTTTTAGTAGATATTACAGGACATCCTGTGTGTTTAGTACGATTATATACAGGACATCCTGTTTGTGTTTAGTAGATATATACAGGACATCCTGTTGTGTTTAGTACGCTATATAATAGGACATCGTTTGTGGTTTAGTAGAATATCAAGGACATCCTGTTGTGTTTAGTAAGATATATACAGGACATCCTGTTGTGTTTAGTAGCTATATACAGGACATCCTGTTGTGTTAGTAGCTATATACAGGACATCCTGTTGTGTTAGTAGCTATATACAGGACATCTCTGTTGTGGTTTAGTAGATATATACAGGACATCCTGTTGTGTTTAGTAGCTATATATATAGGACATCCTGTTGTGTTTAGTAGATATATACAGGACATCCTGTTGTGTTTAGTAGTATATTACAACATCCTGTTGTGTTTATAGCTTATACGGACATCTGTTGTGTTAGTAGCTATATACAGACATCCTGTTGTGTTTAGTAGCTATATACAGGACATCCTGTTGTGTTTAGTAGATATAACATATGGACATCCTGTTGTGTTTAGTAGCTATATATGACGGACATCTGTTGTGTTTAGTACTATATACTAGGACATCCTGTTTGTGTTTAGTTAGCTATATACAGGACGATCCTGTTGTGTTTAGTAGCTATATACAGGCCTCTGTTTGTGTTAGTAGCTATATCACAGAGGACATCCTGTTGTGTTAGTAGCTATATACAGGACATTCCTGTATGTTGTTAGTAGCATCTATATACAGGACATTCCTGTTGTGTTTATAGGCTTAATTACAGAAACATCCTGTTTGTGTTTTGTAAGCTATAATAGACATCCGGTTGTGTTTATAATAAGTAACTAGTATATAGGACATCCTGTTGTGTTTAGTAGCTATAACAGTGAACATGTCCTGTGTGTTTAGTAGCTATATACAGGACAATCCTGTTTGTGTTTAGTAGCTATATATAGGACATCCTGTTGTGTTTAGATATATAGGATTTTTAGTAGCTATAATACAAGGACATCCTGTTGTGTTAGTAGCTATATACAGGGACATCCTGTTGTGTTTAGTAAGCCTATATACAGGAAATCCTGTTGTGTTTCAGTAGCTATATACAGGGACTCCTGTTGTGTTAGTGCTATAACAGGACCATCCTGTGTTGTTTTAGTAGCTATATACAGGACATCTGGTGTGTTTAGTAGCTATATAAGGACATCTCTGTTTGTGTTTAAGTAGCTATATACAGGACATCCTGTTGTGTTTAGTAACTTATACAGGGACATCCTGTTGGTGTTTTAGTAGCTATATACCAGGACATCCTGTTGTGTTAGTTAAGCTATATCATAGGACATCCTGTGTGTTTAGTAGCTATATATACAGGACATCCTTTTGTTGTTTAGTAGCTATATACAGGACATCCGTTGTGTTTAGTAGCTATATCTGTGGTTTTAGTAGCATTTAGACATCCTGTTGTGTTTAGTAGCTATATACAGGTTACATCCTGTTGTGTTTAGTAAGCTATATACCAGGACATCCTGTTGTGTTTAGTAAGGCTAATATACAAGGACATCCTGTTGTGTTTAGTAAGCTATAATACAGGACATCCTGTTGTGTTTAGTAGCTATATACAGGACATCCTGTTGTGTTTAGTAGCTATATACAGCGACATCCTGTTGTGTTGTAGTAGCATATAATATAGGCATCCTGTTGTGTTTATACTAGTTTAACTATATATAGGACATCCTGTTGTGTTTAGTAGCTATCTACATGACGTCCTGTTGTGTTTAGTACGTATATATAGGACATCCTTTTGTGTTAGTTAGCTATATACGGACATCCGTGTTGTGCTTATACGAATGTGGTGGCTATATACAGGACATCCTGTTGTGTTTAGTAGCTATATTATAACACCGTGGTAAAACTAAACAGCTCTGTTGTGTTCTAGTACTATATATAGGACAATCCTTTGTGTTTATAGTATATATTACAGGAATCCTGTTTGTGCTTTAGTAACATATATATCAGGAACATCCTGTTGTGTTAGTGCATATAGGTCGGAGTAGCTATATACAGGACATCCTGTTTGTGTTTATAGCTATATACAGGAACATCCTGTTGTGTTTAGTAGCTATATACAGGACATCTGTTGTGCTTTAGTAGCTATATATAGACATCCTGTTGTGTTTAGTTAGCTTATAACAGGACATCCTGTTTGTGTTTAGTAGCTATATACAGGACATCCTGTTGTTGTTCGTAGCTATATCAGGACATCCTGTTGTGTAATTAGTAAGCTATATACAGGACATTCCTGTTGTGTTAGGTAGCTATATACAGGACATCCTTTGTGTTTTAGTAGCTATATAAGGACATCCTGATGTGTTTAGTAGCTATATTAGGAAATCCTTGTTCTGCTTTAAGCATCTGTTTTAGTAGCTATATACAGGACATCCTGTTTGTGTTTAGTAGCTATATTACAGGACATCCTGTTGTGTTTTATAGCTAATATAGGACATACCTGTTTGTGTTTAGTAGCTATAATACAGGACATCCTGTTCGTGTTTATTAGCTATATACAGGACATCCTGTTTGTGTTTAGTAGCTATATATAGGACATCCTGTTGTGTTTATAATAGTAACTATATATAGGACATCACTGTTGGTGTTTAGTAGTATATTACAGGACGTCTGTTGTGTTTTGTAGCTATATATAGGTAATCCCTGTGTGTAGTAGCTTATACAGGACAGTATAATTCTCCTGTGTAGTATTCTCACCAGACAGTCTAGTTGTGACACAGGGCTCTTGCTGCCGGGCTGGCTGATGTCCCAGATCTTGACACAGCCCTTCCCTCCCGTGTAGACGTGTCTGGTTGGGTTGGAGATAGTGACGGCACACACCACCTCGCCGTGGCTCAGCGTGTTGATCTGACGGGCGTGACGTGGGATCCCCGGGCCTATCAGGGCGTCCGGAGGGAACGGCACCGGCTGCATCTGGCCCTCAGTGCTCACGTGGAAGGAATAGGCTCTTAGAGGAGGAGAGGGAGGAGAGGTGATGAAGAGGAGGGTTTATTTTATATTCTGATCTAGACAATCTATTTTTCAAAAGTTCAGAAATGAACAAGGCGTACGGTTTTCCGCCAGAGAGGTTGGGAGTAAGAGCAGACACCCTCATGTGGTGGTGGGGGTCAAAACCAACCTGGAGGATGGAGAACAGAAGAGAGATTCATTTAGTATCTCTTGTAAGGAAATCATTCACACATCCCTTCAAACCAAAATGCAGTTTAAAATGATGCACTTTTATGTGACTTTCAATTGATACTGTTCAAACATTGCCCATTGATGTGATGAGATGGCGGCTGTAGCCTAGTGGTTATGAGTGTTGGGCAAGTAACTGAATGGTCGCTGGTTCGAATCCTAGAGCAGACTTGGTGAAAAATCTGCCGATGTGCCCTTGAGCAAGGCACTTAACCCTTATTGCTCCTGTAAGTCGCTCTAGATAAGAGCGTCTGCTAAATGACCAGAATGTACTCGTGACCAATTCTGCGATTTTTTGTTGTTGCTGATCTTAACCTTTTTTGTACATAACGTCTCCCTCATCGTTTCCTATGACCAAAAACGGCTTCTGGACATCAGAAAAGCTAATACTAACCTCGTAATATCCTATGTTTCTCTTAGTCTGGGTTGAGGTCAGGGCTCTGTGCAGGCCAGTCAAGTTCTTCCACACCGATCTTGACAAACCCTTTCTGTATGGACCTCGCTTTTTGCACGGGGGCATTGTCATGCTGAAACAGGAAAGGGCCTTCCCCAAACTGTTGCCACAAAGTTGGAAAAACAGAATTGTATGCTGTAGCGTTAAGATTTCCCTTCACTGGAACTAAGGGGCCTGAACCAAGAAAAACAGCCCCAGACCATTATTCCTCCTCCACCAAACCTTACAGTTGGGACTATGCATTCAGGCAGGTAACGTTCTCCTAGCATCCGCCAAACCCAGATTCGTCAGTCAGACTGCCAGATGGTGAAGCGTGATTCATCACTCCAGAGAACGCGTTTCCAGTGCTCCAGAATCCAATAGCGGTGAGCTTTACACCACTCCAGCCGACGCTTGGCATTGAGCATGGTGACTTAGGCTTGTGTTCAGCTGCTCGGCCGTGGAAACCATTCAGAAAGCCCCAGACGAACAGTTCTTGTGATGAAGTTGTTTCCAGAGACAGTTGGAACTCGGTAGTGGGTTTGCAACCGAAGACAGAGGATTTTTATGCGCTACGTACTTGGCGGCTGAGCCGTTGTTGCTGCTAGACGTTTCCACTTCCACAACAACAGCACTTCGTTTGACTGGGGAAAGTGCTGTACACCTGTCAGCAAATAGCCGAATCCACTCATTTGAAGGGTGTCCACATACTTTTGTATATATAGTGTTGTTACAGGCTTTGGTTTTTCAATTTATGTTTTGAGGTTGGACTTTAGCACGTAGGGGCACCGATTGGTGTTTCACCTGTGCTGGCCGAGCTTATATTTAAAAGAGTGTCTGGCCCAGTGCTCCAGTTGTCTTGATAGATGTTGAGGGTTAAAACCTTTAATTAAAGTCATATTCTCTGAACGTTAAAAAACCTCTACCGACCCATCCTCCCGCGATCCGGGATCCTCCTCATCAGAAACGCTGACTAGCATAGCCTAGCCTAGCGCCACAGGGAATATCATATAATATAAATTTCATGAAACACAAGTCCAATACAGCAAATGAAAGATAAACATCTTGTGAATCCAGCCAACATGTCCGATTTTTTAAATGTTTTACAGCGAAAAACAACATATATTTATGTTAGGCCTACCACAAAGCGCAGCACACAACGCCATTTTTCACCGCAAAGATAGCTTTCACAAAACCCACAAATATAGATAAAATGAATCACTAACCTTTGAACAACTTATCAGATGACAGTCTTATAACATCATGTTATACAATACATTTATGTTTTGTTCGAAAATGTGCATATTTATAGCTACAAATACTGGTTTTACATTGTGAACATGGCGCAAAAATGCTCCAAATTGTCCGGAGAAATTTTAGAGAGTCACGTAATCAACAGAAAAACTCATCATAAACTTTGCTGAAAAAATACATGTGGGACATATAATTAAAGATACACTGGTTCTTAATGCACGCCTGTGTTAGATTTAAAAAAATTACTTTAGTTAAAGCACAGCATACAATAATCTGAGACAGCGCTCAGCCATTCTCCGCCATGTTGAGTAAACAATATTCAACAAAAATACGAAATAACATCATAAATATTCTCTTACCTGTGTAACTTTCATCAGAATGCAGTGCCAGGAGTCCTAGTCCACAATGAATCGTTGTTTTGTTTTAGAATGTCCATTTCTTCTGTCGAATTAGCAACTTTGGCTAGCATAATGGTGCTCACGTGTCCATGAATGTTTGGCGTATGGAACGAAAAATTCCAAAAGTCATAATAAAAGTTGAATAAACTGGTCAAACTCAGTTGAAAATCCATCTTTATGATGTTTTTCTCATATGTATCCAATAACGTCCCAGACGGAGCATTTCTTCGTGTCTACCTTACGCAGTGCAGAAAATGATATGGTGGCTCCAGGTGCGCAGCAAAATACTGCCAATATGGCTGACCTGTCACTCCAAAAGCTCTCATTCAGTCTCACATCAGGCTAGACACCTCATTCACGTTCTCCTGCCTGTTGACATCTAGTGGAAGGCGTATGAAGTGCATACATATCCATAAATACAAGGCA
>NW_019946272.1:0-17399 GCF_002910315.2 Salvelinus sp. IW2-2015 | reverse complement strand
CTCAGGGTCAGGGGCAGGCTCAGGGTCAGGGTCAGGGTCAGGGTCAGGGTCGGGCTCAGGGTCAGGGTCAGGGCAGGTAGAATGGTCAGAACCGGGAGGACTAGAAAACAGAGACTAGAGATACTGGAAAACGGGAAAAAACATTGGTAAGACTTGACAAGACAATGAACTGGCAACAGACCAACAGAAAACGCAGGTATAAGTACACAGGGGATAATGGGGGAAAATGGGAGACACCTTGTGGGGGGTGGAGACAAGCACAAGACAGGTGAAACAGATCAGGGTGTGACAAATCTGCCTGGTGACAACTTCCTGTGACTTATAGAACCACAACAGACAGAGGAAACAGTAGCTAAACTTATCATGGAACATTCCACTGTGATGTCACTTTACAGTTGTTTTTTTATCACCTTGGTAACTATTTTCACAACTCTTAGTACAAATCTCTAAACTGGTCAAATGCAGCCAGTCTTTCATTCAAAACCTGTTATTGTTCATTCATTTGGATTGTAAACATCTTTCACCACACAACCATTGATTCAAAATATACGTTTATTGTGAAATGTAATGACAACATTGGTTTAATCACCAAAACACAACATAATGATATATTTTCAATGTAGTCGTTTTAACTACCTGTTAATCCAATAGCAAAGTATGCAGATACATGTTTCAAACAGTGGCTCTCAGTAACGTTTCTTCTATTACAGCATGATAACAGTGATAGGGTTAGGTTACTGTCATTCATATTCACCCAGGTCAATGATAGGTTTAGGTTACTGTCATTCATATTCACCCAGGTCAGTGATAGGTTTAGGTGACTGTCAATCATATTCACCCAGGTCAATGATAGGTTTAGGTGACTGTCATTCATATTCACCCAGTTCAATGTAACAGTGATAGGTTTAGGTTACTGTCATTCATATTCACCCAGGTCAATGTAACAGTGATAGGTTTAGGTTACTGTCATTCATATTCACCCAGTTCAATGTAACAGTGATAGGTTTAGGTTACTGTCATTCATATTCACTCAGTTCAATGTAACAGTGATAGGTTTAGGTTACTATCATTCATATTCACCCAGTTCAATGTAACAGTGATAGGTTTAGGTTACTGTCATTCATATTCACCCAGTTCAATGTAACAGTGAAAGGTTTAGGCTCCTACATGATACTAGAATGTTCCCTGTACCCATCATGAGGTTAATACAACCTAGTCTATGAATGAAAGTTTATAACGTAGGTGCACACAGGTCAAGAGAATTTACCTAAAACAGAGAGTTTTTACTAGGATTAAATGTCAGGAATTGTGAAAAACTGAGTTTAAATGTATTTGGCTAAGGTGTATGTAAACTTCTGACTTCAACTGTAGCTAGCTACATCTACTGTATGTTTTTCTGTCTTGTAAAAAGGTGCAGTAGACTATATCATAACGGCAAATTTCAGCTTTTTGGGGATTAGTTTTGTATATATTTTTTAATAAAATGTATTTAATGTGTGTCTCATCAGGCCCAGGTAGCATCAGCCTTGAATGTTTTATCAAAGCTCTAATCAAATCCAGATATAAACCCATTTATATGCTTTAAAATGCTTTTCAATGGCACTTCCGGTTTTGGTGGGAAATATTGGGATACCTGAGGAAAAAAGTGATTTATTCTAGGGTAGGCAACTTTTTTAGTAAAATATTCAACCCTGGTAGAATGCATGCCTACAAATTGAGGCTGTTCTGAGGTCAAGGGGAGTTTTGGACACTCAGTGCACACTTAAATACAGTTGAAGTGCTCAGACGAGTCTTGTGGTCCCGTGTGGCTCAGTTGGTAGAGCATGGCGCTTGCAACGCCAGGGTTGTGGGTTCATTCCCCACGGGGGGACCAGGATGAATATGTATGAACTTTCCAATTTGTAAGTCGCTCTGGATAAGAGCGTCAGCTAAATGACTTAAATGTAAATGTAGAGAATTCGATGGTGGGGTCATATTAGTGTGTAGCCCAAACTGTTTGGGTGCTACAGACCGGTGTACCAATCAGAGTACTCCTGTGATGCTTTAGTTAGGTTCGTAGTGCAAAACACCATCGTGAGAGTACGCAACACCATCGTGAGTCTCCCAGACGGAACAGACGTTTTTTGTGATGAGACCCAAACCGCTATAGCTCTACCACCTTCCACCACAAATGTGGAAAGCTGACATAGGAGAATGGAAAAGCAGATATCTCTTAGACAGACAGATTTCGATTTCGGGATTTTTTCTGTTACGTCTATTAGATCTCTGCTGAATAAGAATCATCTGACCTGT
This sequence comes from Salvelinus sp. IW2-2015, assembly GCF_002910315.2. Classification (NCBI taxonomy): domain Eukaryota; kingdom Metazoa; phylum Chordata; class Actinopteri; order Salmoniformes; family Salmonidae; genus Salvelinus; species Salvelinus sp. IW2-2015. Next base: position 15,107 of record NW_019946272.1, on the reverse strand, counting down.
CTGGTTAAAATGGTTAAAGGAAGGTTAATCTGACCTGTCTGGTTAAAATGGTTAAAGGAAGGTTAATCTGGCCCTGTCTGGTTAAAATGGTTAACATGCGGTTCAACTGACTGGTCTGGTTAAAATGGTTAAAGGAGGTTAATCTGCCGTCTGTGTTAAATGGTTTAAATGAAGGTTCATCTGACTGTCTGGTTAAACTGGTTTAAGGAAGGTTAATCTGACTGTCTGGTTAAATGGTTAAGGGAAGGTATCTGACTGTCTGGTTAAATGGTTAATGAGGTTCATGACTGCTGGGTAAATGGTTAAAAAGGGGAGTTTACATTGACCTGTTTGGTTAAAATGGTTAAATGAAGGTCCCATCTACGTTTGTAAAAGTAAAGTAATCTGTCTGGTTTAAAAATGGTTAAAGGAATGTTAATAAAATGTAAAGAAATGTAAACACGTGTTTAAAGTCATCAGTGTGTCTCACCCTCTAGTCCTGACATTTTCCCTCTCAGACCGGGGGTCGAGGTGCTGCTGGGGGCGGGGGTCGAGGTGCTGCTGGGGGTGGGGGTCGAGGTGCTGCTGGGGGTGGGGGTCAGGGTGCTGGACTTCTCATTCTGGAAATAAAAAAATGCTCGTAATCTACTCATAATAATACATTTTTAAAGCACTGAACTCTGTAATATGAGAGATGAGCAAATCCTAATTTTCCAGACTTGGGGTAAAAGTAGAAATATGCTGTAAATAAAGATTAAAGGGGAAAAAAAGCCATGAGAGGTCAGACCATGATGAGGTCTTTGGACTTGCTGGAGGGCGTACTACTAGACGAGGCCATAGAGGCGGGGCTGAGGGGAGGGACTTCCTTCTTCAGCAGACGGCTCTTATCCAATCGGTTCTCACGAGGGGAGTGAGTGGGGCTTCCTCTAGGAGAGGCAGGATCCTAAGGTAACAGCGAAAGAGAAGAATAGAAGAGAGTTTGGTTGCGTTCCATTTCTATGTATTGATAAAGTATTGGTTCCATGTTTCATGAACTAAAATAAAAAATAAACATTGTTCTATACTCACTAAAAGCTTATTTCTCTCAAATGTTGTTCACCAATTTGTTTACATCCCTGTTAGTGAGCATTTCTCCTTTGCCAAGATAATCCATTCACCTGACAGGTGTGGCATATCAAGAAGCTGATTAAACAGCATGATCATTACACAGGTGCACCTTGTGCTGTGGGCATAAGGTCATTTAAAAATGTGCAGTTTTGTCACACAACACAATGCCACAGATGTCTCAAGTTTTGAGGGAGCGTGCAATTGGCATGCTGACTACAGGAATGTCCACCAGAACTGTTGCCAGACAATTGCATGTTCATTTCTCTACCATAAGCCGCCACCAAAATAATTTTAGAGAATTTGGCAGTACGTCCAACCGGCCTCACAACTGCAGACTACGTGTAACCACATCAGCCCAGGACCTCCACATCCGGCTTATTCACCTGCGGGATCATCTGAGACCATCCACCGGGACAGCTGATGAAACTGTGGGTTTGCACAACCTAAAGAATTTCTGCACAAACTGTCAGAAACCATCTCAGGGAAGCTCATCTGTGTGCTCATCGTCCTCACCAGGGTCTTGACCTGACTGCAGTTCAGCGTCGTAACCGACTTCAGTGGGCAAATGCTTTAGCACGATGGCCACTGGCACGATGGAGAAGTGTCCTCTTTACGGATTAATCCTGGTTTCAACTGTACCAGGCAGATGGCAGACTATGTGTATGGCGTCGTGTGGGTGAGCAGTTTGCTGATGTCAACGTTGTGAACAGAGTGCCCCATGGTGGCGGTGGGGTTATGGTATGGGAAGGCATAAGCTACAGACAACCAACACAATTGCATTTTATCAATGGCAATTTGAATGCACAGAGATACTGTAACGAGATCCTGAGGTCCATTATCGTGCCATTCATCCACCGCCATCACCTCATGTTTCAGCATGATAATACACGGCCCCATGTTGCAAGGATCTGTACTCAATTCCTGGATCCTGAAAATGTCACCGTTCCTCCGTGGCCTGCATACTTACCAGACATGTCACCCATTGAGCATGTTTGGGATGCTCTGGATCGGCGTGTACTACAACGTGTTCCAGTTCCCGCCAATATCCAGAAACTTCCGCAGCCATTGAAGGAGTGGAACAACATTCCACCGGCCAGAATCAACAGCCTGATCAACTCTATGTGAAGGAGACGTGTCGCGCTGTATGAGACAAACGGTGGTCACCCCAGATACTGACTGGTTTTCTGATCCACACCCCTACCTTTTTTTTTTWAAGTATCTGTGACCAACAGATGCATATCTGTATTCCCAGTCATGTGAAATCCATAGATTAGGACCTAATGAATTTATTTCAATTGACTGATTTCCTTATATCAACATTAACATCTTTGAAATTGTTGCATTTTGCATTTGTTTGTTCAGTATTTATATAAGAGAGAGAATATAACCTCATTAGAGACATCCACCACTAGGCTGTCATCACTCTTCTCCCCGTCGCTGTCCTGAAACAGATACAATATAATACAACTTTATTGTTCCGAGACGGACACAACAACACATTGGTCCTCCTCAACAATTTACCATAGTTAGATACCCTATACCAGGGCGTCATCAGAACATCCTGACACTGACCAGCCTGACTGAACTAATCAGCAAAGAGTTTGGTTAGTTGAATCAGCCGGGTTAGCGCTGCGCTTTTGAAATAAAAATGTGCATCCTCTGGGTTTTGGTTTGAAAGTTGCCTCACTCACGTAACGTGTGGCGCTCAGCTCCTTTTCAGCCATTTTCTGTTTCTTGCTGTCTGAGGAGTCACCTGAACTCCTGTGCTTCTCTACTGCTCGGAAACTGGAGGAGGGGGACACAGACGGACTCTGAGAGAGAGAGAGAGAGAGGGGGGAGTGTTAATGTTAGTTTACAAGTCTGATTTTGTAAGAGCCCAACGACCTCTCCTCTTAGAGGTGAGCACAGGATAAAAAGGAATGGAGAGAAAGAAGAGAGAGGCGAGATGTGGAGAGAATATGAAGAGGAGAGGGAGAGGAGGAGGGAGAGGAGAGAGAGAGGAGAGAGAGGAGAGAGGAGAGGAGAGGAGAGGAAGAGAGCGAAGGAGAAGGAAGAGGAGAGGAGAGAATGAAAATGAAGAGAAGAGGAGAAGAAATAAGAGGAGGAGAGAGAGGGGAGAGGAGACAAAGGAGAGAGAGAAAAGAGAGGAGAGGAAGAAGGAGAGAAAAGGACGAGAGAGAAAGAGGAGAGAGGAGAGAAAGGGAGAGGAGTAGAGAGAGAAAAGGAAAGGAGAGAATGAAAGGAGGCGAGGAAGGGGAGAGGAGACGAGAAAGGAAGTATGAAGGAGAGAAAGGAGAGATGAAAGGAGAGGAAGAAAGAGAGAGGAAAGAGGAGAGAAGAGGAGAGGAAGGGAAGGTAGAGGAGAATAGGAGAGAGAAAGGAGAGGAGAGAACAGGAGAGGAGAAAAGGAAGGAGAGAAAGAAGTGGAGAAGAGGAAGAGGAGAGAGGAAGAGAAGACGGTGAGAGAGAAAAAGCAGAGAGGAGAGGAGGAAGAAGGAGAAGGGAGGAGAGAAAAAGGAGAGAAGAGAATGCAGGCAGGACCTTTACCTTGCACCTTTCCACAACTCATCCTGCCTCTTACCCGTGCTGTTGGCGTTGGGATGAACTGGCAAACACTGTGTGTGTGTGGTGTGTGTGGTGTGTGTGTGTGGTGTGTGGTGTGTGTGTGTGTGTGTACAGTGACTAGATGAAAACAGCTTCCAGATTGCTCTTCCCGCTTCCTTGGCACTAACCCTCAAGTTTAATCTTTTCTACAGCCAGAACAGTACAGATGACAGATCAGAGCAGTATTAGACAGTACAATGACAGGATTCAGAGCAGTATTAGACAGTACAGATGACAGATCAGTGCAGTATTAGACAGTACAGATGACAAGTCAGAGCAGTATAGAACAGTAACAGATGACAGATCAGAGCAGTATTTAGACAGTAACAGATGACAGATCAAGAGCAGTATTAGACAGTACCGATGACAGATCAGACAAGTATTAGACAGTATAGATGACAGTCAGAGCAGTATTAGACAGTACAGATGGACAGATCAGAGCAAGTAATTAGACAGTACAGATGACAGATCAGAAGCGTATTAGACAGTACAGATGACAGACTCAGAGCAGTATTAACAGACAGATGACAGATCAAGCAGTATTAGACAGTACAGATGACAGATCCAGAGCCAGTATTAGACCAGTACAGATGACAGATCAGAGCAGTATTAGACAGTACAGATACGATCAGACAGAGCAGTAAGATGAAGTCAGACAGTTATACGTCGAAAAATGACAGATCAGAGCAGTATTAGACCAATACAGATGACAGATCAGAGCAGTAATAAAGACAGTATACATGACTAGACCGATGAGACTACAGATGAAGATAGACTTAGACAGTATAGATGACAGATCAGAGTCAAGTATTAGACAGTACAGATGAACAGATCAGAGCAGTATTAGACAGTTAGGATGACATGATCAAGAACAGTATTAGACAGTATAGATGACAGATCAAGAACAGTAATTAGACAGTATAGATGAAGATTCGGAAACAGTATTAGACACAGGTACAGATACAGCAACATTACTGCAAACTGTGCTTTCAACACAATTCAATGTTTTTGCTAAATATTTAGAAATGCACGTAACGACACCACTGGATAAGACACATCAGAACCTGACAGAGAACTAAAAAGAACCTGACAAATAACTACAAAGACCCTGACAAAGACCTACAAAGACCTGACAAGGACCACCTTCAACCAGAACTATCAAAGACCTGACAAAGAACCTACAAAGACCTTGACAAGTCCACTGAAAGACCTGCCAAGGAACCTACAAAGAATGACAAAGACCTGGACAAAGAACTAGCAAAGAAAGACAAAATGTCAAAGACCTGACAAAAAACGACACAAAGAACTACAAAGAACGACAAAAACCTGACAAAGAACTAACGGACCCTGCCAAAACTAAAAAGACCTGACAACAAACACTAACATCACTCAAAAGTCAACAACATTGTAAAACCGTTCAATCAATACCAGCACCACAAAACAGAGATTCAACATTTCACTACAGTACCGTTTTTACAACCAGATATCTACGCGTCAGGATCTGAGGTAAAGTATATCTGAGGTACGTATCCTGAGCGTAACAGGTCACTAAGTAACGTCTTGAGGTACAGTAGACGTGACTCTGAGAACGTATGGTGACAGTATCTTGAGTAACATATCTGAAGTAACCAAGTATCTGAGGTGACAAGATATCATCGAGGTAACAGTATTCTGAGGTAAACAGATCGACTGTAAGGTAAACAGTATCAGGGTAAAGTATCTGACGGTAACAGTATCTGAGTAACGTATCTGAGGTAACAGGATCCTGAGGAACGTATCTGATAAGTATTAGGTAACATATCCTAAGGTTACAGTATCTGAGGTAAACAGTATCTTGAGGGTGACAGTACTGAGGTGACAGTCTGGTAACCGTTCTGAGATTGACAGTATCTGAGGCTAACAGTAACTGAGGTAACAGTAATCTGGGTAGACAGTTATCTGAGGTAACAGTATCTGAGATGTAACACCGTATCTAGGTGACTAGATCTGAGGTACAGTATGAGGTAACAGTATCTGAGTAACATTAATCTGAGGTAACAGTATACTGAGGTAACAGAGTCTGAGGGTGACAGTATCTGAGGTAAAGTACTGAGTAACAGTACTGAGGTAACAGTATCTGAGGTAACAGTACTGAGGGTAAACAGTATCTTGAGTAACTGTATCGAGGTAACATAATCTGGAGGTAACAGTACTATACAAGTTCGAGTAACATTATCAGGTACTCTGAGAATGACAAGTACGTCTCGAGGTAAACGTATCTGAGGTACAGTAATCTGAGGTGGACAGTATTACCTGAAGTACTGAGGTAACAGTCCATCTAAGAATCGGTAACAGTATCTGAGGTGACAGTATCGAGGTGAACAGTATCTGATGGTATCTAACTGACGGTAATTCTGAGGTAACAGTATCTGAAGCAACTAGTATCTGAGGAACAGTATCTGAGGTGACAAGTATCGAGATGAAAGTATCTAGATCACGTTATCTGAGGTTAAATACAGGTAACGTCTGAGACGGTAACAGTATTCTGAGTTAACAGTAATCTGAGGTAACAGTATCTGAGGTAACAGGATCTGAGGTAACTGTATCTGAGTAAAGTATCGAGGTAACAGTATCTGTAGTTTTGACAGTAATCTGAAAAAGTATACAGGTAAATCTGAGTAACAGTATCCTGAGGTAACAGTATCCTAAGGTTAACGTGAATCGAGGTACAGTATCTGAGTGACAGTAATCTGAGGTAATGTGCAGTATCTGAGTATACAGTTATCTAGGTAACAGAATCTGAGGTAACAGTATCTGAGGTAGACAGTATCTGAGGTACAGTATCTGAAGATACAGTATCTTAGAGTGACTGTCATCTGAGGTGACCAGGTAACTGAGGTAAACAGTAACGAGGTAACAAGTATCTGAGGTAACAGTATCTGAGGTTGACAGTATCTAGATGACAGTACCTTAATAAACTGTTCTGAGGGTAACAGTATCTAAGGGTAACAGTATCTGAGGTAACAGTAATCTGAGGGTAACAGTATCTGAGGTAACAGTATCTGAGGGTAACAGTATCCTGAGTAACAGTATCCTGAGGTAACTGTATCTGAGGTACAGTATAAGGTGACAGTATCTGAAGGTGACAGGTCATCTGAAGGTAACAGTAATCTGAGGTAACAGTATCGAGGTAACAGTATCTGGAGGTAACAGTATCTGAGGTGTACTAGTATCTGAAGGTACAGTACTGATGGTGAACAGTATTCTGAGGTATACAGTATCTGAGGTAACAGCATCTGAGATGAAGTTATCTGTAATGATGACAATGTATCTGAGGTAACAGTATCTTGATGGTAATCAGTTTTGAGGTGACAGTTATCTGTAGTGTGTTATTCTTATGTATCTGAGGTAACAAGTATCTGAGGTAACGTATCTGAGGTGACAGTATTGTAGGTGACTATATCTGAAGGTGTACAGTATCTGAGGTGAACAGTATCTGAGGTAACAGTAATCTGAGGTAACAGTATCTGAGGTTAACAGTATGAGGTAACATAGCATCTGTAGATGACAGTATCTGAGGTGAAGGTATCTGAGGTAAAGTATCTGAAGGTAACAGTATCTGAGGTAACGAGTATCTATAGGTAACAGTATCTGAGATGACATATCTGAGGTAACAGTATTCTGGAGGTTAACAGATATTCTGAAGGTAACTGTATCTGAGGTGACAGTATCGAAGTAAACAGTATCTGAAGGTAACAGTATCTGAGGTATCAAGTATCTGAGGTAACCAGTAATATGAGGTAACAGATATCTTAGGTAAACTGTATCTGAGGTAATCAGTAATCTGGAGTAAACATATCTGAGGTATGTATCTGAGGTAACAGTATACTGAGGTAAACTGTACTCTGAGGTGACAAGTATGAGGTAACAGTATCTGAGGTGACAGTATCTTGAGGTAACATATCTGAGGTAACAAGTATATGAGGTAACAAAGTATCTTAGGTAACTGTATCTGAGGTAACAAGATCTGAGGTAACAGTATCTGAGGTAAAACAGTATCTGAGGTAACAGTATATGAGGTAAATCATATCTGAAGGTAACAGTATGCTGAGGTAACCAGTAATCTGAGGTGACAGTACTCTGAGGTAACAATATCTGAGGTAACAGTATTGAGGTAACAGTATATGAGGTAACATGTATCTTAGGTAACTGTAATCTGAAGAACAGTACTGAGGTCAGTATATGAGGTAACAGTATCTGAAGGTAAAAGTATCTGAGGGTAACAGTATTGAGTAACAGTATCTGGGTAACCAGTAATATAGGTAAACAGTATCATGAGGTAAACAGTATCTGAGGTGAACAGTAAATCTGAGGTAACAGTATCTGAGGTAACAGTAATATGAGGTAACAGTATCTTTTAGGTAACTGTATCTGAGGGTAACAGTAATCTGAGGTAACCAGTATCTGAGGTAACAGTATCTGAGGAAACTGTATCTGAGGTAACAGTAAATCTTAGGTAACTGTATCTGAAGGTAACTAGTATCTGAGTAACAAGTAATCTGAAGGTTAACAGTAATCTGAGGTAACAGTATCTGAGGTAACAGTATCTAAGGTAACAGTATTGAGGTACAGTATCTGAGGTAACAGTAATCTGAGGTGACAGTATCCTGAGGTAACAAGTATCTGAGGTAAAGTATCTGAGGTAACACGTATCTGAGGTAAAGTATCTGAGGTTAACAGTATCTAAAGGTAACAGTATCTAAGTGACAGTACTGAGGTAACAGTATCTTGAGGTGACAGTATCTGAGGTAACAGCATCTGAGGTAACAGTAATCTGAGGTAACAGTATCTAAAGTGACCAGTATCTGAGGTAACAGTATCTTGAGGTGACAGGGTATCTTGAAAGGGGGTTTTAAAAAAAACAGTATCGAGGTAACAGGTAACTGAGGTAACCAGTATCTGAGGTAACAGTACTAGGTAACAGTTATCTGAAGTGTATTATCTTAGTATTCTGTAGGTATTCTTGTTTATCTGGAGGTACAATAATCTAAGGTAACTGTATCTGAGGTGACAGTATCTGAAAGGTAACAGTATCTAAAGGTACTGTAATCTGAGGTAAGCAGTATTCAAGGTAACAGTATTGCAGGTAACAGTATCTGTAGGTAAGTATATGAGGTAACAGTATCTGAGGTGACAGTATCTGAGGTGACAGTACGAGGTGACCAGGTAATCTGAGGTGACAGTATCTGCGGTAACAGAAATCCTGAGGTGACAGTATTGAAGGTAACAGTATCTTGGAGGTAACTGTAATCTGAGGTAACAGTATTGAGGTAACAGTATCTGCAGGTAACAGTATCTGAGTTAACGGTATCTGAGGTTACAGTATCTAAGGTGACGTAATCCTGAGTAACAAGTATCTGAGGTACAGTATCTGAGGTAACAGTATCTGAAGGTAAACAGTATCTGAGGTTACAGTATAGAAAGGTGACAGTAATCTGAGGTAACAGTATCTAAGGGTAAACTGTATTCTGAGGTGACAGGGTATCTGAGGTAACTAGTATCTGAGGGTAACGAGTATCTGAGGTAACAGTATTGAGGTGACAGTATCTGAGGTGAACAGTATCTGAGTAAACAGTAATCATGAGGTGACAGTAATCTGAGGTAACAGTATCTGAGGTGACTGTATCTTGAAGGTAAACAGTATCTGAAGGTAAAAGTATCTGAGGTAACAGTATCTGAGGTAACAGTTAAAATCTAAGGTGAACAGTATGCTGAGGTAACAGTATTGAAGGTAACAGTATTGAAGGTAACAGAATCTGAGGTAACAGTATCTGAGGTAACAGTATCTGAAGGTAACAGTATCTGAGGTAACCAGTATCTGAGGTAACAGTATCTAAGGTAAACAGTATCATGAGGGTAACAGTATCTGAGGGGTAACAGTAACTCTGAGGTACAGTATCTGAGGTAACAGTATCTGAGGTAACAGTATCTTAGGTAACTGGTATCTGAGGTAACAGTCATTGAAAGGTAAAGTATATGAGGTAACAGTAATCTGAGGTAACAAGTATCTGAAGGTGACAGTAATCTGAAAGATGACAGTTCTTAGGTAACTGTATCGTGAGGTGACAGTACTGGGTAACAGTATCTGAGGTAACAGTAATGCTGAGGTGACATATCTAAAGGTAACTGTATCTGCAGGTAACAGTATCTGAGGTAACAGTATCTGAGGTAAACAGTAATCTAAGGTAACAGTATCTGAGGTAACGTGAGGACATGAAGTCATAGATGCACCACCAAGCTGGCGGAAACCTGTGTACGGTTACCCGCGCCCAGGGCAACAGGAGAGACCACCGACCAGGAAGCTTATTGGCTTCATAGAAGTCTGACTGGCCAGCCACAGAGTTAACACAACACCACTTGGTAAGGCTGTGTGTGTGTGTAACGTGTCTCTTTGTGGTGTGGTACATGAAAGTCAATTCATGCTCCTGTCTCTTTCCTAGCACCACACAACAGATTATTTAATATTGGCACAACAAAGTTTTGCAACACCCGGTATGACACACAATAATCGACAAGCCTGTCAGGCAGCATTAGTGGTAGAGGATTAGGAGTGAGAGGACCATGAGATAACATATTAAACATGGTAGAGGACCATGAGATTAACATTATTAAACATGGAGTGGTGGAGATACCTAATGAGATACATATTTAAAAACATGGGAGTTGGTAGAGGACCATGAGAATAAACATAGTTAAACATGGAGTGGTAGAGGATCGCATGAGAATAACATATTTAAACATGGAGTGGTAGATGGACCATGAGAAATAACATAGTTAAACATGGAGTGGTAGAGGACAGAGATAACATATTAAACATGGAGTGGTAGAGGACCATGAATAACATAGTTAAACCTGGAGTGGTAGAGGACCATGAGATAACATATGAAATCATGGTAGAGGACCATGAGAATAACATATTAAACATGGAGTGGTAGAGGACCAAAGGAATATAATATTAAACATGTAGAGGGCCATGAGATAACATATTAAACATGGGAGTGGTAGAGGACTAGATAACATATTAAACATGGTAGACGGACCATGAGATAACATATTAAACATGGTAGAGGACCATGAGATAAAACATATAAAAATGGGTAGAGGATCCCATGAGATAACATATTAAACATGGAGTGGTAAGGACCATAAGATAACATATTAAAACCATGGTAGAGGACCATGAGATAAACATATTAAACATGGAGAGGACCGATGAGATAACATATTACATTGGATGTGGTAGAGGACCATGCATACAATATTAAACATGGGTGGTAGAGGGACCATGAGATAACATATTAAAACAGTGGATGGTAGAGGACCAGAGATAACATATTAAAAACATGGTAGTGGTAGAAGACGCATAGAGATAACATATTAAACATGGAGTGGTAGAGGACCATGAGATAACATATTAACAGTAGGGAGCCATGAGATAACATATTAAACATGGAGTGGGTGAAGGACCCATGAGATAACATATTACACATGGAGTGGTAGAGGACCATGCAGATAACATATTAAACATGGTAGAGGGCACATGAGATACATATGTAAAACATGGAGTGGTAGAGGAACCATGGAGATCAACATAATTTAAACCATGGAGTGGTAGAGACCATGAGATAACATATTAAACATGGTAGAGGACCATGAGAAATAACATTTAAAACATGGATGGTAGGGACCATGAGATAAAATATTAACATGGAAGTGGGTAGAGGACCATGAAGATAACATATTAACATGGTAGAGGGCCAATGATGAATACCATATTAAACATGGAGTGGAAGAGGACCATGAAGATAACATATTAACCATGGAGTGGGTAGAGCGACATAGAGAATAACATATTAAACATGGTAGAGGACCAATGAAAATAACAAATATTAAACATTGGAGTGGTAGAGGACCCATGAGATAACAATTAAACATGGTAGAGGACCATGAGATAACATAATTAACATGGAGTTGGTAAGGCACCAAATGAGATAACATATTAAGACATGGTAGAGGACCCATGAGAATAACATATTAAACATGGTAAAGGACCATGATGATAACATATTAAACAATGGTAGAGGGACCATGAGAATAACATATTAACCGATGGTAGAGGACCATGAAGATAACATATTAAACATGGTAGAGGAACCATGCGATAACTATACATGGTAGGCCATGAGATAACATATTAAAACATGGTAGAGACCTGATAACATATTAAAACATGGTAGAGACCATGAGTAACATCATTAAACATGAGTGGTAGAGGACCATGAGATACATTATTAAACATGGGAGTTGGTAGAGGACCATTAGATAACATATTAAACATGGAGTGTAGAGGACCATGAAATAACATATTAAACAATGGAGTGGTAAGAGGACCAGAGATACATATTAACAATGAGAGGACCATGAGAGAACATAATTTAATACATGAGTGGTATGAGGAACCATGAGATAACATCTTTAAACATGGTAGAGGACCAGCTGAGATAACAATTAAACATGGTAGAGGACCATGAGAATACATATTATAACATGGTAAGAGGACCATGAGAAACATATTAAACATGTGTTAGAGGACCATGAGATCACTATTAAACATGGAAAGGACCAATGCAGATAGTACAATATTAACATGGTAGAGGACCATGAATAACATATTAAAACATCGGAGGGTAGAGGCCATGAGAAATAACAATTAAACAATGGAGTGTAGAGGGACCATGAGATACATATTAAACATGGAGTGGTGAGGCCATGTGATAACAATATTAAACATGGACGTGGTAGAGGACCATAGAATAAATAATTAACATGAGTGGTAGAGGACCAAGGAGAATAACATACTTAAAATCATTGTGAGTAGGTGGAGAACCATGAGATGCATATTACATTGGGAGTGGTAGACGGACCATGAGATAACATATTAAAACATTGGAGTGGTAGAGGACCATGAGATAAACATATTAAACATGGAGTGGTAAGAGGACCATGGATATAACATATTAACATGGACGTGGTATGAGGACCATAGAATAACATATTAATAACATGGAGTGGTTAGAGGACCATGAGAATAACAGTATTAAACATGGAGTGGTAGCAAGGACAATGAATAAACAATATTACAACATGGTAGAAGGACCATGAGGATAGACATATTTAAATACATGGAGTGGTAGATGGACCATGAAGAATTAACAGTATTAAACATGGTAGAGGGGCCATTGAAGATAACAATATTATAACATGGAAGTGGTAGATGGACCATTGAGAATAACAATTAAACATGGTAGAGGACCAGAGGATAAAACATATTAAAACATGGTAGAGGACCATGAGATAACATATTAAACATCGGTAGATAGGACCATGAGATAACATATTAAACATGGAGTGGTAAGAGGACCATAAGATAACATATTAAACAGGTAGAGGAACATGAGGATAGATACAATATTAAACATGGGTGGTACGGGACAGCGATATACATATTAAACATGGAAGTGGTAGAGTCGACCATGAGGATCACATATTAAACATGGGTTTAGAGGACCATCGAGAATAAACATATTATGGAGTGGTAGAGGACCATGAGATAACATATTAAACATGGAGTGGTAGAGGACCAAATGAGAATAACAGTTATTACATGGAGTGGTAGAGGACCATGAGATAACATAATTAAAACATGGAGTGGTAAGAGGAAACCAAATAGATAACATATTAAACATGGAGTGGTAGAGCGAACCATGAGATTAACTATATTAAACATGGAGTTGTAGAGGACCATGAGATAACTATTAAACATGGTAGAGGACCATGAGAATAACATATTAACATGGAGTGGTAAGAGGAGCCATGAATAACAATATTGAAACATGGAGTTGGTAGAGGACCATTGAGATAACAATTTAAAACATGGTAGAGGAGCATAGAATAACCATATTAACATGGAGTGGGTAGAGGACCACATGAGAATAACATATTAACATGGAGTGTAGAGAGACCATAGAATAACATATTAACATGGTAGAGGACCATGAGATAACATCATTAAACATGGAGTGGTAGAGGACCTAATGAGCATAACATATTAACACATGGTAGAAGGCCATGAGATATACAATAGTTAAACATGGAGTGGTAGAGGACCATGAAGATAACAATCATTAAACATGGTAGAGGACCCATGAGATAACATTTAAACATGGTAGAGGACCAATGAATAACATATTAAAACATGGTGAGGACCATGAGAAACATATTTAAGACATGGAGTGGTAGAGGACCATGAGATAACATATAAAATCATGGAGTGAGTAGAGGACCATGAGATAAATTTAAAACATGGAGTGGTAAAGGACCCATGAGATAACATATTTAAACATGGAGTGGTAGAGGAAGCCATGACATAACAATATTAAACATGGAGTGTAGAGGACCATGAGATAACATATTAAACATGGAGTGGTAGAGGACCATGAGAATAACATATTAACAAATGGAGTGGTAGCAGGACCAATGAAGATAACATAATTAAACATGGAGTGGTAGGGACATGAGATAACAAATTAAACATGGTAGAGGACCATGAGATAACATATTAAACATGGTAGAGGAACCATGAGATAACATTTAAAACATGGAGTGGTAGAGGACCATGAGAATAACATATTAAACATGGTAGGACCATGAGATAACATATTAATACATGGTAGAGCAATGAGATAACATATAAACATGGAAAGGACCATGAGATAAACATATTAAACATGGTCGAGGAACGAATGAGATAACATATTAAACATGGAGTGGAAGGACCATGAGAATAACATTTAAACATGGAGTGGTAGAGACATGAGATAACATATTAAACATGGAGTGGTAGAGGAACCATGAAGATAACATATTAAACATGTATGGTGAGGACCCATGAGAATAACATTTAAACATGGAGTGGTAGAGGGACCATGAGATAACATATAAACATGGTAGGAAGGACCATGAAAGAAAAATATTAAACATGGAGAGGACCAGAGAGTAAACAATATGAAACATGGAGTGGTAGAGGAACCATGAGATAACATATTAAACACGGAGTTGGTAGAGGACCATGAAATAACATATTAAAACATGGAGTGGTAGAGGACCATGAGATAACATATTAGAAACTGGAGTGGTAGAGACCATGAGAATAACATATTAAACATGGAGTGGTTAGAGGAGCCATGAGATAACATAATTAAACATGCGAGTTGGTAGAGGACCATGTTGATAACATATTAACATGGAGTGGTAGAGGACCATGAGATAACATATTAAAACATGGAGTGGTAGAAGGACCATTAGATAACATATTAAAC
>NW_019946271.1:55216-60259 GCF_002910315.2 Salvelinus sp. IW2-2015 | reverse complement strand
TTGATCATTTCATCCCCCTGTCTCTCTCTCCTTTCCCGGTCTCTCCTTTTTCCCCGTCTCTCTCCCCCCCCCCCCCCCCCCCCCCTCTCTCTCTGATCTGTAATTCTGGACAGACATGTTGTTCTGATCGTATTCTGGACAGACATTTGCCCTGATCTCTAATTCTGGACAGACATGTTGGTCTGATCTGTAATTCTGGACAGACATGTTGCCTGATCTGTAATTCTGGACAGACATGTTGCCTGATCTGTAATTCTGGACAGACATGTTGCCTGATCTGTAATTCTGGACAGACATGTTGTCTGATCTGTAATTCTGGACAGACATGTTGCCTGATCTGTAATTCTGGACAGACATGTTGCCTGATCTGTAATTCTGGAAGACATGTTGTCTGATCTGTAATCCTGGACAGACATGTTGTCTGATCTGTAATTCTGGACAGACATGTTGCCTGATCTGTAATTCTGGACAGACATGTTTGTTGATCTGTAATTCTGGACAGACATGTTGCCTGATCTGTAATTCTGGACAGAGATGTTGTCTGATCTGTAATTCTGGACAGACATGTTGCCTGATCTGTAATTCTGGACAGACATGTTGTCTGATCTGTAATTCTGGACAGACATGTTGTCTGATCTGTAATTCTGGACAGACATGTTGTCTGATCTGTAATTCTGGACACGACATGTTGCCTGATCTGTAATTCTGGACAGACATGTTGTCTGATCTGTAATTCTGGACAGCCATGTTGCCTGTCTGTAATTCTGGACAGACTGTTGCCTGATCTGTAATTCTGGACAGACATGTTGCCTGATCTGTAATTCCTGGACACAGACATGTTGTCTGATATCTAACAAGCTAAAATGGCAGCTAGCTACTGACCTGAACATGATCAACAGCGTATTATATATTCCATTGTCTTCTTCAGCTTGATTCAGCTTTTAACTTCACAATGTCCAATACAATGTCAATGTAATGGTGCTTTTGTTCAACCCAGATGAACTAACACAATGAAGCCTAAATCAAAGTGACAGAATGTGCTTTGACAAGTTTCAAGAGAGGACATGATGAAACAGACTATTGTCTCAGAGTTATTACAAAGAGGTCTTAAAAACACTCATTTTTCTTTGTCAGTATAATTAGATTTAAAACATGAAGGTTGTCATGGTTTCTGTTTGAGGAAATGGAGAATGAAGTTAGTTCTTTTACATTTTTCAATTCTGCCTAACTAGCGCTCTAATGGTTGGGTCGCGTCCCAAATCGCACCCTATTCCGAAGTAAAGCCCTATGGCCCTGGTCTAAAGTAGTGCACTACCCTATGAGCCTTGGTCTAAAGTAGTGCACTACCCTATGAGCCCTTGGTCTAAAGTAGTGCACTACCCTATGAGCCTTGGTCAAAAGTAGTGCACTACCCCTATAGGCCCTGGTCTAAAGTAGTGCACTACCCTATGAGCCTTGGTCAAAAGTAGTGCACTACGTAGGAAATAGGGTGCCATTGGAGATGCTGATAACTGTATGATGGTACAGTAGTGTTTTGCAACTCTTTGGTGTGATTCATGTGTAACTTATGAAAGGCTGGCTTGACTGACTGGATGGTTGACTGG
Source organism: Salvelinus sp. IW2-2015 (assembly GCF_002910315.2). NCBI lineage: Eukaryota > Metazoa > Chordata > Actinopteri > Salmoniformes > Salmonidae > Salvelinus > Salvelinus sp. IW2-2015. The sequence continues at coordinate 58,655 of NW_019946271.1, read as the reverse complement.
CTGGCTGGCTGACTGGCTGGCTGGCTGGCTGGCTGGCTGACTGGCTGACTGGCTTGACTGGCTGCTGGCTGGCTGGCTGGCTGGCTGGCTGGCTGACTGACTGGCTGGCTGACTGGCTGGCTGACTGGCTGGCTGGCTGACCGTGGTTGACTGGCTGATTTGGCTGGCTGGGCTGACTGGCTGGCCTGACTGACTGGCTGGCTGACTGGCTGACTGCTGACTAAGCTGTAGTCTCTGTGAACGGAGCTGTGTTACTGGGCCAAATGTCACTAGATCTCTGTAGACTGGCTTTTAGCCAGCAGAGATGGAAACTGTTTGATTTCAACTGCTAGCTTCTCAGTCTGGGGAAAGAACTAGTAGCCCCGGGCAGGTGTATCTGCTACTTAAATCAGCGTTCACTGATATGTTGGACTCCGCTGGTTGAGCCTGCCCTCTGAGCCTGCGAGTAGCCTGCCTCTGAGCTGGTAGCCTGCCTCTGAGCTGCTAGCCTGCCTCTGAGCTGGTAGCCCTGCTCTGAGCTGGTAGCCTGCCTCTGAGCTGGTAGCTTGCCTCTGAGCTGCTAGCCTGCCTCTGAGCTGGAAGCCTGCCTCTGAGCTGGTAGCCTGCCTCTGAGCTGCCAGCCTGCCGGGGGAGGAGTCAGCCTGCCGGGGAGGAGTCAGCCTGCCGGGGGAGGAGTCAGCTTTGCTTCTTTCTGTGGACACCGATCACATCCTGCCAGAAGGCCGACATCCCTGAGTCGCCTCTTCACTGTTGACATTGAGACTGGTGTGTTTGCGGGCACCATTTAATGAAGCTGCCAGTTGAGGACTTGTGAGGCGTCTGTTTCTAAAACTAGACACTCTAATGTACTTGTCCTCTTTGCTCAGTTGTGCACCGGGGCCTCCCACTCCTCTTTCCTATTCTGGTTAGAGCCAGTTTGGCGCTGTTCTGTGAAGGGACTTATAAACCTTCTTAGGGATAGGCGTCCCTCTTGAGGGCCTACCTTTCACAACAGCTCTGCATTGCTGCAGCGAAGCGTAAGAGGTATGAACGCCGTTTCTGCTGAGGCGTCAGATTGACCACGTGTACAGATGCACAACGCACTTTCTCTCCAGGATGCTCTCCAGCTCATTTGTGCACGTTCACTGTCTCATAACTTCATTGTGTGAATTGTTTGTGGCTGATTTTTAGTGTACCATTATACATCCCCAGTAGTACATTTACACTTATTCCTATAATTTTAATCCTTCTCAACAACAACAACGGTATATACAGACAACAATTTCCAATTGGCTATACAAAACTCTTTAACAACATCCTCAGCTCTGGCATCATCCCCAATATTTGGAAGCAAGGACTGATCACCCCAATCCACAAAAGTGGAGACCAATTTGACCCCAATAACTACTGTGGGATATGCATCAACAGCAACCTTGGGAAAATCCTCTGCATTATCATTAACAGCAGACTCGTACATTTCCTCAGTGAAAATAATGTACTGAGCAAATGTCAAATTGGCTTTTTACCAAATTACCGTACGACAGACCACGTATTCACCTAATTGACAAACAAACCAAAACAAAGGCAAAGTCTTCTCATGTTTTGTTGATTTCAAAAAAGCCTTTGACTCAATGTGGCATGAGGGTCTGCTATACAAATTGATGGAAAGTGGTGTTGGGGGTAAAACATACGACATTATAAAATCCATGTACACAAACAACAAGTGTGCACTTAAAATAGGCAAAAAACACACACATTTCTTTCCTCAGGGCCGTGGAGTGAGACAGGGAAGCAGCGTGAGCCCCACCCTCTTCAACATATATATCAAGGAATTGGCGAGGGCACTAGAACAGTCTGCAGCACCCGGCCTCACCCTACTAGACTCTGAAGTCAAATGTCAACTGTTTGCTGATGATCTGGTGCTTCTGTCCCCAACGAAGGAGGGCCTACAGCAGCACCTAGATCTTGTACAACTGACTAGGTATCCCCCTTTCCGTTCTGCACAGATTCTGTCAGACCTGGGCCCTGACAGTAAATCTCAGTAAGACCAAAATAATGGTGTTCCAAAACAAGTCCAGTTGCCAGGACCAGAAACACAAATTCCATCTAGACACTGTTGCCCTAGAGCACACAAAAAACTATACATACCTCGGCCTAAACATCAGTGCCACAGGTAACTTCCACAAAGCTGTGAACGAGCTGAGAGACAAGGCAAGAAGAGCCTTCTATGTCATCAAAAGGAACATAAAATTCAACATACCAATTAGGATCTGGCTAAAAATACTTGAATCAGTCATAGAGCCCATTGCCCTTTATGGTTGTGAGGCCTGGGGTCCGCTCACCAACCAAGAATTCACAAAATGGGACAAACACTAAATTGAGACTCTGCATGCAGAATTCTGCAAAAATATCCTCCGTGTACAACGTAGAACACCAAATAATGCATGCAGAGCAGAATTAGGCCGATACCCACTAATTATCAAAATCCAGAAAAGAGCTGTTAAATTCTACAACCACCTAAAAGGAAGCGATTCCCAAACCTTCCATAACAAAGCCATCACCTACAGAGAGATGCACCTGGAGAAGAGTCCCCTAAGCAAGCTGGTCCTAGGGCTCTGTTCACAAACACAAACACACCCCACAGAGCCCCAGGACAACAGCACAATTAGACCCAACCAAATCATGAGAAAACAAAAAATAATTACTTGACACATTGGAAAGAATTAACAAAAAAACAGAGCAAACTAGAATGCTATTTGTCCCTAAACAGAGAGTACACAGTGGCAGAATACCTGACCACTGTGACTGACCCAAACTTAAGGAAAGCTTTGACTATGTACAGACTCAGTAAGCATAGCCTTGCTATTGAGAGAGGCCGCAGTAGGCAGAACTGGCTCTCAAGAGAAGACAGGCTATGTGCACACTGCCCACAAAATGAGGTGGAAACTGAGCTGCACTTCCTAACCTCCTGCCAAATGTATGACCATATTAGAGACACATATTTCCCTCAGATTACACAGATCCACAAAGAATTCGAAAACAAACCCAATTTTGATAAACTCCCATATCTACTGGGTGAAATTCCACAGTGTTTCATCACAGCAGCAAGATGTGTGACCTGTTGCCACAAGAAAAGGTCAACCAGTGAAGAACAAACACCATTGTAAATACAACCCATATTCATGTTGATTTATTTCCCCTTTTCTATTTTAACTATTTGTACATCGTTACAACACTGTATATATACATACTATGCCATTTGAAATGTCTTTATTCTTTAGGGACTTCTGTAATGTTTACTGTTCATTTTTATTGTTTATTTCACTTTTGTTTAATATCTATTTCACCTGCTTTTGACTGTCTGCTAGAGGGCAGTCTATATAGACCACAGGACTGTCTGCTAGAGGGCAGTCTGTATATAGACCACAGGACTGTCTGCTAGAGGGCAGTCTGTATATAG
>NW_019946271.1:52078-52733 GCF_002910315.2 Salvelinus sp. IW2-2015 | reverse complement strand
GCTAGAGGGCAGTCTGTATAGACCACAGGAGTGTCTGGTAGAGGGCAGTCTATATAGACCACAGGACCCTCTGCTAGAGGGCGGTCTGTATATAGACCACAGGAGTGTCTGGTAGAGGGAAGTATATATTTGTCTATTAGTGTGTGAAATCTGGGCTCAGATTCAGTCTGACAGCCAGTAGAACTCGTGAGGGGGGGGGGACACTGTGCTCCTCTGCTACAGGCCAGGTCCAGACTAAACAATGGCTCTCCCTCTGGCTCCATGGGGCAGGCAGGGTGGGTTGTGGGTAAGAGGCGGAGGTGGTCATCGCTACAAGGGAATGTCTCTCCCCAACGGAGCCAGAGGGAAAGCCATTGTTTAGTCTAAAACCTGGCCTGTAGCAGAGCGGTATCCTGTACACAGACACACCACAGACCCTGCCGCCATCCCTCTCTACCTACCAACTGCTGATCACACTGTCTACAGACAGAGACACAACTCAATGGTGGTATCTTTGATACTGTGAATAGTTATGCTCATGTGAAATGTTCAGTGAAGCACAGTGTTCAGTGCTTCAAGAYCTGTTCAGGGCAGAGACTGTTCAGGGCAGAGACTGTTCAGGGCAGAGACTGTTCAGGGCAGAGGCTGTTCAGGGCAGAGACTGTTCAGGGCAGAG
>NW_019946271.1:37058-51960 GCF_002910315.2 Salvelinus sp. IW2-2015 | reverse complement strand
TGTCTCCTCCTCCTCCGTTCCTCCTCTGTCTCCGTCTCCTCCTCTGTCTCCGTCTCCTCCTCCGTCTCCTCCTCCTCTCCTCCTCTTGTCTCGTTTCTTCCTCTCTGAGTCTCTGAGTTCTGACAGTAGAAGGCTGTAGCTGATGTACTGAGCACCACTACCACAGCCTACTCTCATCTCATTGTGACCTGTTAACGGCTGGATAGCCGTGTGTTAAGGGGCTGGATAGCGTGTGTTAAGGGCAGGATAGTGTGTGTTAGGGCTGGATAGTGTGTGTTAAGGGGGCTGGGATAGTGTGTGTAGGGCTGGATAGTGTGTGTTAAGGGGCCGGATAGTGTGTTTAAGGGGCTGGATAGTGTGTGTTAAGGGGCTGGAAGTGTGTGGGTTAAGGGGCTGGGATAGTGTGTGTTTTAAGGGGCTTGGTAGCGTGTGTTAAGGGCTGGATAGCGTGTGTTAAGGGGCTGGATAGCGTGTTTAAGGGGCTGATAGCGTGTGTTAAGGGGCTGATGTGTGTGTTAAGGGGCTGGATAGTGTGTGTTAAGGGGCTGGATAGTGTGTTGTTAAGGGGCTGGATAGTGTGTGTTAAGGGCGGATAGTGTGTGTAAGGGTGTTTGGATAGCGTGTGTTAAGGGGTTGGATAGTGTGTGTGAGTGTTGTGTGTGAGTGTGTGTGAGTGTGTGTGTGTGTGTGTGTGTGTGTTGTGTGTGTGTGTGTGTGTTGTGTGTGTGGTGTGTGTGTGTGTGTTGTGTGTGTGTTGTGTGTGTGTGTGTGTGTGTGTGTGTGTGTGTGTGTGTGTGTGTGTATTTTGTTAAGGGGTTTGGATAGCGTGTGTGAGTGTGTGTGTGTGTGTGTGTTAAGGGGTTTGGATGTGTGTGTGAGTGGTGTGTGTGTGTGTGTTGTGTTAAGGGGTTGGATAGTGTGTGTGGAGTGTGTGGTTGTGTGGTGGTTGTGTGTGTGTTAAGGGTTTGGATAGCGTGTGGTGAGTGTGTGTGTGTGTGTGTGTTGTGTGTTAAGGGGTTGGCTAGTTGTGTGGTGAGTGTGTGTGTGGTGTTGTAAGGGTTTGGATAGCGTGTGTTAGTGTGTGTGTGTGTAATTTGTTAAGGGGTTGGATAGCGTGTGTGTGTGTGTGTGTGTGTGGTTAAGGGTTTGGATAGCGTGTGTTAGTGTGTGTGTGTGTGTGTGTGGTTAAGGGGGTTTTTGGATAGCGTGTGTGAGTGTGTGTATGTGGTGTTGTGTGTGTGTTAAGGGTTTGGATTAGCGTGTGTGAGTTGTCGGCGAGCATTGCGTGTTGGGCTCGGTGGTTAACTTTTGTGAAACATCCTGTGATGGACGCAGTCTCTCTGCCCTGAACAGCCTCTGCCCTGACAGCCTCTGCCCCTGAACAGCCTCTGCCTGAACAGTCTCTGCCTGAACAGTCTCTGCCTGAACAGCTCTGCCCTGAACAGCCTCTGCCTGAACACTCTGCCCTGAACAGCCTCTGCCGTGAACAGCTCTGCCTGAACACCCTTTGCCCTGAACAGTCCTCTGCCCTGCACAGCCTCTGCCTAACAGTCTCTCCCTGAACAGTCTCTGCCCTGAACAGTCCTCTGCCCTGAACAGTTCTTGGAGGAGGAGACGGAGGAGGAGACGGAGACAGAGGAGGAGACGGAGACAGAGGAGGAGATACACTGCAGTACTTAATGCAGCTGGTGGCCACACCAGATACTGACTGTTACTTTTGATTTTGACACCCCCCCCCCATCAGGTCCCTGATGCTTTTTCTTTTTTAGTTAAATCCCAAAAAGGTTCTAACTAAGACCTCCAAAACTCAAGAAGCAATTAAAACGCTGTGTAAAGATGCTGCTCTTTATGATGATCTATCCAACCGCTCGTGATTAGATTTTCAAATAGGCACACTGTTTATTCACACATCGACTACTTCCTGATCTCACACTCGCTCATAGATAAGGCGGGTGCTTGCAGTGTGACAGACCACGCACCCTTTGATCTGACTGTTGGAATGTGGGCGAATTAACACCAGCCTCTTACACGACAAGGTGTTTTGTGAATTGAAATTGAAAACATATTGAAAACACTGAACACATCGATTGACACAGTTGAACTCCCAGTGATGCAGTAATCCCCCATATCCTCAAACAGGGGAAGGATCCCCATGAGTGTGGGAGCTCCTGTTTCTTTGATAAATTGTGATGGAAAATTGATTACAAAACTTCTGTCTATGAGGGTGAATAATATCATTAAGAAAATCATAAAGACCAGGTGGGATTTGGCAGAACTTCATCTGATGATCTTAGACGCCTGCGTGTCATCTGGAAGAGAGTTGGATACTTCAGTAGCGGCCTTATCACTAGACGCAGAAAAGGCCTTTGATAGGGTGGGCTGGGACTACCTGCATTATATACAGGGGGCGCCGGTACAGAGTCAATGTGGACTCCCTCCACATCAGAGTTAACCACCTAACCAAGGATCTAAACTTAACTTTACGGAATATTCTAGATGCAGTCGCACCTCTAAAAACAAAAACCTTCGTCACAAGAAATTAGCTCCCTGGTATACAGAAAATGGCCTTCACCTCGGCAGTGATGAACTTCCTCAGTTGTCCTGAGTCTACACAGAACTCCCAGAACCTAGGATCAATGGAGATACTCAAGTTTTTTAATCCTAAATCTCGACACATTCACGAAAACAGTCATGGCCTCTAACCCTTCCAGCTGCCTACTGGACCCTATTCCAACTAAACTACTGAAATAGCTACTTCCTGTGCTTGGCCCTTCTATGTTAAACATAATAAACAGCTTCTTATCCTTCGTATTTGTACTAAACTCACTAAAAGTGACAGTAATAAAGCCTCTCCTGAAAAAGCCAGACCGTAACCCAGGAAAATAACATCGGCCTCTCTTAAAAATGTTAGAAAAAGCTGTTCAAATCTAATTTATTTTATTGGTCAAATACACATATTTAGCAGATGTTATTGCGGGTGTAGCAAAATGCTGTTTGTGCAGCAACACACTCACAAATAATGTATATGAAACTCTCCAGTCTGGTTTTAGACCCCATCATAGCACTGAGACTGCACCTGTGACGGTGGTCAATTACCTTCGTGCTACTTTTGACACCATCGATCACCACATTCTTTTGGAGAGATTGGAAACCCTAATTGGTCTACACGGACAAGTTCTGGCCCGGTTTAGATCTTATCTGTCGGAAAAATATCAGTTCGTCTCTGTGGAGGATTTGTCCTTCTCTCCCGGAGGACCTGAGCCCTTGGACCATATGTCTCAAGATTACCTGGTCTGATGACTCCTGGCTGTTGAAGATGTCTCCAAGTTGAAGCAGGAAGTAGGGTAACTGCCGATGTGATGTTCAAAAGTTCATATTGGTTATAAGAAATGACAGCGAATACATTGTGAAAATAATGTAAAGATTAACGCCAAAAGAATCACAATAGCAAAGTTGGATCGAAGCTCAGAAAACGGAAGCTTCCAGTGCGGCGCCTTCTTAAATCACCGTGGAGATGAGAATGCTGAACATCTCTTCTGAAAGACAGTTCAGTCCAGACAGGTTAATCACCAGTGAGATGAGAATGCTGAACATCTCTTCTGAAGACAGCTCATCAGACAGGTTTAATCACCGTGAGATGAGAATGCTGAACATCTCTTCTGAAGACAGTCAGTCAGACAGGTTTAATCACCGTGAGAGATGAGAATGCTGAACATCTCTTCTGAAGACAGTCAGTCAGACAGTTTAATCACCGTGAGATGAGAATGCTGAACATCTCTTCTGAAGACAGTCAGTCAAGACAGGTTTAATCACCATAGAGATGAGAATGCTGAACCATCTCTTCTGAAGACAGTCAGTCAGACAGGTTTAATCACATAGAGATGAGAATGGCTGACATCTCTTCTGAAGACAGCAGTCAGACAGTGTTTAATCACCGTGACGATGAGAAGCTGAACATCTCTTCTGAAGACAGTCAGTCAGACAGGTTTAATCAACCGTGGAATGAGAATGCTGAACAATCTCTTCTGAAGACAGTCAGTCAGACAGGTTTAACTTCACCATAGCGATGAGAATCTAGAACATCTCTTCTGAAGACAGTCAGTCAGACAGGTTTAATCACCGTGGAGATGAGAATGCTGAACATCTCTTTCTGAAGACAGTCATCAGACAGGTTTTAATCACCGTGGAGTGAGAATTGCTGAACATCTCTTCTGAAGACAGTCAGTCAGACAGGTTTAATCAGCCGTAGAGATGAGACATCTCTTCTGAAGACAGTCAGACAGGTTAATCACCGTAGAGATGAGAATGCTGACATCTCTTCTGAAGACAGCCAGCTCAAACAGGTTTAATCACCGTGGAGATGAGAATGCTGAACATCTCTTCTGAAGACAGTCAGTCAGACAGGTTTAATCACCGTGGAGATGAGAATGCTGAACATCTCTTCTGAAGACAGTCAGTCAGACATGGTTTAATCACCAGTGCGATGAAGAATGCTGAACATCTCTTCTGAAGACAGTCAGTCAGACAGGTTTAATCACCGTGGAGATGAGAATGCTGAACATCTCTTCTGAAGACAGTCAGTCAGACAGGTTTAATCCACCGTGGAGAGAGAATGCTGAACATCTCTTCTGAAGACAGCCAGTCAAAACAGGTTTAATCACCATAGCGATGAGAATGCTGAACATCTCTTGAAGACAGTCAGTCAGACAGGTTTAATCACCGTGGAGATGAAGTGACATCTCTTCTGAAGACAGTCAGACAGGTTTAATCACCGTAGAGATGAGAATGCTGAACATCTCTTCTGAAGACAGTCAGTCAGACAGGTTTAATCACCAGTAGAGATGAGAATGCTGAACATCTCTTCTGAAGACAGTCAGGTCAGACAGGTTTAATCACCAGGAGAGATGAGAATGCTGAACATCTCTTCTGAAGACAGTCAGTCAGACAGGTTTAATCACCGTGAGATGAGAATGCTAACATCTCTTCTGAACAGTCAGTCAGACAGGTTTAATCACCGAGCATGAGAATGCTGAACATCTCTTCTGAAGACAGTCAGTCAAACAGGTTTAATCACCATAGAGATGAGAATGCTGAACATCTCTTCTGAAGACAGTCAGTCAAGACAGGTTTATTCACCATAGAGATGAGAATGCTGAACATCTCTTCTGAAGACAGTCCAGTCAAACAGGTTTAATCACCAGGTAGGATGAGAATGCTGAACATCTCTTCTGAAGACAGTCAGTCAAACAGGTTTAATCACCATAGAGATGAGAATGCTGAACATCTCTTCTGAAGACAGCCAGTCAACAGGTTTAATCACATAGAGATGAGAATGCTGAACATCTCTTCTGAAGAACAGTCAGTCAGACAGGTTTAATCACCGTGGAGATGAGAATGCTGAACATTCTCTTCTGAAGACAGTCAGTCAGACAGGTTTAATCACCGTGGAGATGAGAATGCTGAACATCTCTTCTGAAGACAGTCAGTCAGACAGGTTTAATCACCGTGGAGATGAGAATGCTGAACATCTTTCTGAAGACAGTCAGTCAGAGAGTTTAATCACCATAGAGATGAGAATGCTGAACATCTCTTCTGAAGACAGCCAGTCAAACAGGTTTAATCACCGTGGAGATGAGAATGCTGAACATCTCTTTCTGAAGACAGTCAGTCAGACAGGTTTAATCACCGTGAGATGAGAGCTGAAAACTTCTTCTGAAGACAGTCAGTCAGACAGGTTTTAATCACCATAGCGATGAGAATGCTGAACATCTCTTCGAAGACAGTCAGTCAAACAGGTTTAATTCACCGTGAGATGAGAATGCTGAAATCTCTTCTGAAGACAGTCAGTCAACAGGTTTAATCACCGTGGAGATGAGAATGCTGAACATCTCTTTTGAAGACAGTCAGTCAGACAGGTTTAATCACCGTAGAGATGAGACATCTCTTCTGAAGACAGTCAACAGGTTTAATCACCGTAGAGATGAGAATGCTGAACATCTCTTCTGAAGACAGTCAGTCAGACAGGTTTAATCACCGTGAGATGAGAATGCTGAACATCTCTTCTGAAGACAGTCAGTCAGACAGGTTTAATCACCATAAGATGAGAATGCTGAACATCTCTTCTGAAACAGCCAGTCAAAACAGGTTTAATCACCAGTGGAGATGAGAATGCTGAACATCTCTTCTTGAAGACAGTCAGTCAGACAGGTTTAATTCACCGTGGAGATGAGAATGCTGAACATCTCTTCTGAAGACAGTCAGTCAGACAGGTTAATCACCATAGCGATGAGAATTGCTGAACATCTCTTCTGAGACAGTCAGTCAGACAGGTTTAATCACCATAGCGATGAGAATGCTGAACATCTTTCTGAGAACAGGTCAGTCAGACAGGTTTAATCACCGTAGAGAGATGAGACATCTCTCTGAAGAGCAGTCAAGACAGGTTTAATCACCGTAGAGATGAGAATGCTGACATCTCTTCTGAAGAACAGCCGGTCAGACAGGTTTAATCACCATAGCGATGAGAATGCTGAACATCTCTTCTGAAGACAGTCAGTCAGACAGGTTTAATCACCGTAAGATGAAGACATCTCTTCTGAAGCGCAGTCAGACAGGGTTAATCACCGTAGAGATGAGAATGCTGAACATCTCTTCTGAAGACAGTCAGTCAGACAGGTTTAATCACCGTGGAGATGAGATGCTGAACATCTCTTCTGAAGACAGTCAGTCAGACAGGTTTAATCACCGTGGAGATGAGAATGCTGAACATCTCTTCTGAAGACAGTCAGTCAGACAGGTTTAATCCACGTGGAGATGAGAATGCTGAACATCTCTTCTGAAGACAGTCAGTCAGACAGGTTTAATCACCTGGAGATGAGAATGCTGAACATCTCTTCTGAAGACAGTCATCAGACAGGTTTAATCACCATAGAGATGAGAATGCTGAACATCTCTTCTGAAGACAGCCAGTCCAAACAGGTTTAATCACCGTGGAGATGAGAATGCTGAACATCTCTTCTGAAGACAGTCAGTCAGACAGGTTTAATCACCGTAGAGATGAGACATCTCTTCTGAAGACAGTCAGACAGGTTTAATCACCATAGAGATGAGAATGCTGAACATCTCTTCTGAAGACAGTCAGCAGACAGGTTTAATCACCGTGGAGATGAGAATGCTGAACATCTCTTCTGAAGACAGTCAGTCAGACAGGTTTAATCACCATAGCGATGAGAATGCTGAACATCTCTTCTGAAAGACAGTCAGTCAGACAGGTTTAATCACCGTAGAGATGAGACATCTCTTCTGAAGACAGTCAGACAGGTTTAATCACCGTAGAGATGAGAGACATCTCGTCTGAAGACAGCCAATCAGACTGGTTTAATAACATCTACTAAGGGTGTGAACGTTAAAAAGTTTAAAACGAAGTTGGGATCTTTAACATGCAGAAAAATCCCTAACCGAAACACAAACTTCAAATCACAGAGCAGTGATCACAAAACACAGAAAACAATGTGTGTAGCCTAACCCAGCTAGAGGAGTAGGGTAGTTTTCCCTAGTACAGTCTAGTGGTCAACGATAGGCTATGAAAGGCCTGGAGGAAGCTGTGTGATTTAAAGGTAGACTCAGCAATAAGCAAGTAAGACAGTAAAACACCATAGTGGGTCAATTTCCACAACAACTAAAAGCTTTGACGAGTGAGGCTAATCTTCTACACATGTTTTGGTGTCCTGTCTACTGTGAACACGTGAGACACCCATACCCATGTTTTGGTTCCTGTCTACTGTGAACAGCGTGAAGACAAACCCATACCCATGTTTTGGTTCCTGTCTACTGTGAACAGCGTGAAGACAACCCATTACCCATGTTTTGGTGTCCTGTCTACTGTGAACAGCGTGAAGACATGTTTTGTAACTGAGGTAGAGAAGGACAGTACAGGTGCAATGTCGAACCATATGAAAGGGACGCACCATGTGACCCAAACCGTTGCTGGCAGCACGCACAGCTGCATTGTGAATTAATGTGGAATTTTATGAATTTTTCTCATCGTTTTATCAGAAAGACGATTTAAATATTAAAAGGGAGACATTTTTTGTGACATTCCGAACATCTACCAGAATTGTGGTCCGTCAACACCATTCCCCTCATATTGTGGACAATAGGGAATAAGGATATGGTGCCATTTGGGATGATCTGGTCTAAAGTAGTTGCACTATATAGGAATAGGGCTCTGGTCTAAAGTAGTGCACTATATAGGAATAGGGTTCCATTTTGGACCCCCCCATTCCATCTCCTCTCTGTGGCATGTTGTCTGGGGTTTTACTGCTCTACCTCATCAGTTACTAATCAGGAGGCCACCATTCGTCATGGACAGACCATCCCAAATATTGCTGATATGGATTCTAGGGGAGGTTTGTTTTGGAGCTGCTGTGGGATCCTGGGTATGCTGCTGATAAGAGAGAAAATACCTTTTCACCGCATTAAATTGCCTCATCACCGTTTTCTCAGTGATTGGGGAGAAACTGTCAAGAAGATAAAATGGCGTCAAACAGCCTGTGGAACAGAGTGATAAATAATCAACATGGGCTGACATTCTCAGCTTTAGCTTATCATTTAGACCAGGGGTATTCAACCGTTATCCTACGAGGCAGGGGTATTCAACCGTTACCCTACGAGGCAGGATATTCAACCGTTACCCTACGAGGCAGAGGTATTCAACCGTTACCCTACGAGCAGGGGTATTCAACGTTACCCTACGAGGCAGGGGTATTCAACCGTTACCCTACGAGGCAGGGTATTCAACCGTTACCCTACGAGGCAGGGTATTCAACCGTTACCCTACGAGGCAGGGGTATTCAACCGTTACCCTACGAAGCGGGTATTCAACCGTTACCCTACGAGGCAGGGGTATTCAAACGTTACCCTACGAGACAGGGGATTCAACCTTCCCTACGAGCAGGGGTATTCAACCGTTACCCTACGAGACAGGCTATTCAACCGTTACCTACGAGGCAGGGCTATTCAACCGTTACCCTACGAGGCAGGGTATTCAACCGTTACCCTACGAGGCAGGGGTATTCAACCGTTACCCTACGAGGCAGGGGTATTCAACCGTTACCCTACGGGCAGGGGTATTCAACCGTTACCCTACGAGGCAGGGTATTCAACCGTTACCCTACGAGGCAGGGGTATTCAACCGTTACCCTACGAGGCAGGGGTATTCAACCGTTACCCTACGAGGCAGGGTATTCAACGTTACCCTACGAGGCAGGGTATTCAACCGTTACCCTACGAGGCAGGGGTATTCAACCGTTACCCTACGAGGCAGGTATTCAACCGTTACCCTACGAGGCAGGTATTCAACCGTTACCCTACGAGGCAGGGGTATTCAACCGTTACCTACGAGACAGGGGTATTCAACCGTTACCTACGAGGCAGGGGTATTCAACCGTTACCCTACGAGACAGGGGTATTCAACCGTTACCCTACGAGGCAGGGGTATTCAACCGTTACCCTACGAGGCAGGGGTATTCAACCGTTACCCTACGAGGCAGGGGTATTCAACCGTTACCCTACGAGCAGGGGTATTCAACCGTTACCCTACGAGGCAGAGGTATTCAACCGTTACCCTACGAGGCAGGGGTATTCAACCGTTACCCTACGAGCAGGGGTATTCAACCGTTACCCTACGAGGCAGGGTATTCAACCGTTACCTACGAGGCAGGGTATTCAACCGTTACCCTACGAGACAGGGGTATTCAACCGTTACCCTACGAGGCAGGGTATTCAACCGTTACCCTACGAGAGCAGGGGTATTCAACCGTTACCTACGAGGCAGGGGTATTCAACCGTTACCCTACGAGGCAGGGTATTTCAACCGTTACCCTACGAGGCAGGGGGATTCAACCGTTACCCTACGAGGCAGGGGTATTCAACCGTTACCCTACGAGGCAGGGGTATTCAACCGTTACCCTACGAGGCAGGGGTATTCAACCGTTAACCCGGAGCCTGCTGCTTTTCTGTTGTACCTGATCATGAGTTGCACCCACCTGGTGTCCCAGGTCTAAATCAGTCCCTGATTTAGACTGGTGTCCCAGGTCTAAATCAGTCTATGACTAGAGGGGAATCACCCACCTGGTGTCCCAGGTCTAAATCAGTCCCTGATTAGCGGGGAAACACCCACCTGGTGTCCCAGGTCTAAATTAGTCCCTGACTAGAGGGGAATCACCCACCTGGTGTCCCAGGTCTAAATCAGTCCCTGATTAGAGGGGAATCACCCACCTGGTGTCCCAGGTCTAAATCAGTCCCTGATTAGAGGGGAATCACCCACCTGGTGTACCGGGTCTAAATCAGTCCCTGATTAGAGGGGATAGGGTGCCATTGGCCATAGGGTTCTGGTTAAAAGTAGTGCACTATAAATAGGGGATAGGGTGTCATTGGCCATAGGGTTCTGGTTAAAAGTAGTGCACTATAATAGGGGATAGGGTGCCATTGGCCATAGGGTTCTGGTTAAAAGTAGTGCACTATATAGGGGATAGGGTGCCATTGGCCATAGGGTTCTGGTTAAAAGTAGTGCACTATATAGTGGATAGGGTGCCATTTGGGATGTGCATGCCATGTACCTGACAGGCCTGAGAGCCAAATCTAACCAGAAGCTTTCATTTGCTTCTCCTGTCCCCAACATATCTCCAGGGACAGCAGCTGTTTTATTTAATGTATTTTACCTTTATTTAACTAGACAAGTCAGTTAAGAACAAATTCTTATTTACAATGACGGCCTACACCGGCCAAACCTGGACGACGCTGGGCCAATTGTGTGCCGCCCTATGGGGACTCCCAATCACAGCCAGTTGTGATACAGCCTGGATTCGAACCGGGGTGTCTGTAGTGACGCCTCTAGCACTGAGAAGCAGTGCCTTAGACCGCTGTGATACAGCCTGGAATGGAACCAGGGTCTTAAACCTGAAAATTAAATGTGTAGGATTTGATATACCTGAAGCCTCTTGACTCTCAGCATTTTTAAAATTCATTTTCTTTACCATCATGGTAGTAAATTGGACTACATTTGAATGTTCTCTGAGGAGGCTCCTGACAGCAGATTGGCCTCCAGTACGTTCAACCGAAGCAGCACTAGCATCTAGGGTAGATCAGAGCCTTTTCTGAATATCTGATCTCAATATGGCCTATAATACCAGGCTTTCACCATCCATCAGATCAATAACCTATCAATAGCCCCGAAGTATGGATGACAGGCTAGCATTGTTGCTGTGGCTTGCCAATATCATATTCACAGTGCCGGTGTAATGCCTTGACTTGACATTACATGGCTTGCCATTCATTCACATAACAGGTCACGGTCAACAGATCCCATTAATAAAAGCAGACAAATTGTGAAATTGCAGTAACTACTAACTAGGGCTATAGGAAGGGAGATGGGGAACTCATAATCTATTTTTCAATTACATCATATGGAAATGAATGAGTGTGTATGTATATTTATTTCATCGATTTGAATAAGCTATCTGGGTAAATGGAGGTAAAGGAGACTTACCGGTAACGGGACTGAGGAGCAGGATGATGTACAGTCCCAACGCCAGCCCCGACATCCGGCACCGGACTGACATGGCTGGTGGGATCATTTGGGACGGGCGGTTTCTCCAAAAAGTTCTCGCTTTTTTGCCCCCTTCAATCCGTAAACTAACGTTAAACGAATACATTCGCCCGGATGATCAAATCCATTATAATCCAAATAAAATAGGATGATTAAAATGTTTTCCAGCTCTTCCAGTTGATATGTACGATGAACTAACTAGCTAGTTACCGAACCGTGATTGTCCAATAGAAGGTCCCAGGCAGGGCAACAACACAAATACAATCTATTTGAGCTAGCAAAATAGCTAACGTTGTCTGTCTACTTTCTTTTCACCTAACTAGCTACCTTATTCTTATTAATTGCCTAACCGTTTTAGATTTGTTCGACATCGAGTCTCCACTGTAACAGTTACTGAGCTACATATTCACTTCTCATCGCTAGCTAACATTCAACGAGAAAAATTATTAAAGTATGCTAGCTAGCATGCTACTAAAAACAAGATCTGAATGCAACGCAGCTACAGTAACCTCACGTTTCCTAGTGGCCAACTAGATAGTCAAATATCTTGGCTGGGTGGCACTGTCATACGGCTTTCTGGCATTTAATAGGCGACTTAAGCAGCCATATTCTACTAGCTAAGTGAACCAGCAAGCTGATCAAACTGTAATCACAAAATTGATGATCCTACTTGTTTTCAAAAATCTATTCCGATCAAATCCGCTTGATATCCATCCATAAGTTCTCTTCTGCCTGTTGTAAATGTGTTGATGCTATAAAGCAAGGCTGACTAGTCGGGGAGGTAGAGAAGCCCCTCGCCGCGGCACACGGAGCGGGGAGGGCTCGGCTGTGGGTGGGGTCGTCCCGGACAGACATGTTTTCATTTGCAGAGGCTTTCCAGACAGACAAGCAATGGACAGAGGGGTTCGACTGAGCATGATCAGTACCAACACGTTTAGGAACCTTGCAAATAGATATGTATACAGCCGTAATATGTATACAGCCATAATATATAGATACCATAATGTTTATACCAGTCAAATGTGTATACAGCCATAATGTGTATACAGTTGTAATGTTTATACAGCCATAATGTGTACACAGCCATAATATATAGATAACCATAATGTGTATACAGCCATAATATATAGATAACCATAATGTGTATACAGCCGTAATATATAGATACCATAATGTGTATACAGTTGTAATATGTATACAGCCATAATGTGTATACAGTTGTAATGTTTATACAGCCAAATGTTGTACACACCATAATATATAGATAACCATAAATGTGTTAAGCCATAATATATAGATACCATAATGTGTATACAGCCATAATGTGTATACAGTTGTAATATGTATACAGCCATAATGTGTATACAGTTGTAATGTTTATACAGCCATAATATGTATACAGCCATAATATGTATACAGCCATAATGGGTATACAGTTGTAATATATAGATACCATAATATGTACACAGCCATAACTGTGCATATAGCCATAATATGTACAGTTGAAGTCAGAAGTTTACATACACTTAGGTTGGAGTCATTAAAACTCATTTTCCAACCACCCACAAATTTTTGGTGAACAAACTATAGTTTTGGCAAGTCGGTTAGGACATCTACTTTGTGCATGACACAAGTCATTTTTACAACAATTGTTTTACAGCCAGATTATTTCACTTATAATTTCACTGTATCACAATTCCAGTGGGTCAGAAGTTACATACACTATGTTGACTGTGCTTTAAACAGCTTGGAAAATTCCAGAAAATTATGTCATAGCTTTAGAAGCTTCTGATAGGCTAATTACATCATTTGAGTCAATTGGAGTGTACATGTGGATGTATTTCAAGGCCTACCTTCAAACTCAGTGCCTCTTTGCTTGACATCATGGGAAAATAAAAAGAAATCAGCCAAAACCTCAGAACACAAATTGTAGACCCCCACAAGTCTGGTTCATCCTTGGAGCAATGTCCAAACGCCTGAAGGTACCACGTTCATCTGTACTAACAATAGTACGCAAGTATAAACACCATGGGACCACGCAGCCGTCATACCGCTCAGGAAGGAAACGCGTTCTGTCTGGTAGATTATGGGACTACTGTTTAACCCTATTTACAGCTCCATGATTAGTGAGGATCAGGGTAGATTTATAGACTACTGTTTAACCCCTATTACAGCTCCATGATTAGTGAGGATCAGGGTAGATTTATAGGACTACTGTTAACCCCTATTACAGCTCCATGATTAGTGAGATCAGGTAGATTTATTAACACTACTGTTTAACCCCTATTACAGATCCATGATTAGTGAGGATCAAGGGTAGATTTACAGGACTACTGTTTAACCCCTATTACAGCTCCATGATAGTGAGGATCAGGGTAGATTTATAACACTACTGTTTAACCCCTATTACAGTTCCATGATTAGTGAGGATCAGGGTAGATTTTATAGGACTACTGTTTAACCCCTATTACAGTTCCATGATTAGTGAGGATCAGGGTAGATTTATAGGACTACTGTTTAACCCCTTTACGTCCATGATTAGTGAGGATCAGGGTAGATTTATAGGACTACTGTTTAACCCCTATTACAGATCCATGATTAGTGAGATCAGGTAGATTTATAGGACTACTGTTTAACCCTATTACAGTTCCATGATTGTGAGGATCAGGGTAGATTTATAGGACTACTGTTTAACCCTATTACAAGTTCCATGATTAGAGAGGATCAGGGTAGATTATAGGACTACTGTTAACCGCCTATTACAGTTCCATGATTTAGAGAGGATCAGGGTAGATTTATAGGACTACTGTTTAACCCCTATTACAGATCCATGATTAGTGAGGATCAGGGTAGATTTATACACTACTGTTTAACCCCTATTACAGCTCCATGATTAGAGAGGATCAGGGTAGATTTATAGGACTACTGTTAACCCCTATTACAGTTCCATGATTAGTGAGGATCAGGGTAGATTTATGTCCTATAAATTCTACCCTGATCCTCACTAATCATGGGAACTGTAATAGGGGTTTAAAAACAGTAGTCCTATAAAATCTACCCTGATCCTCTCTAATCATGGAACTGTAATAGGGGTTAAACAGTAGTCCATAAATCTACCCTGATCCTCTCTAATCATGGAACTGTAATAGGGGTTAAACAGTAGTCCTATAAATCTACCCTGATTTATACTGTTTAACCCCTATTACAGTTCCATGATTAGTGAGGATCAGGGTAGATGTATAACACTACTGTTTAACCCCTATTACAGCTCCATGATTAGTGAGGATCAGGGTA
>NW_019946271.1:23915-32735 GCF_002910315.2 Salvelinus sp. IW2-2015 | reverse complement strand
GGTGAGGATTCGGTAGATTATAGGACTACTGTTAAACCTATTACAGATTCCATGATTAGTGAGGATCAGGGTAGATGTATAACACTACTGTTTAACCCCTATTACAGCTTCCATGATTAGTGAGGATCAGGGTAGATTTACAGGACTACTGTTTAACCCCTATTACAGTTCCATGATTAGTGAGGATCAGGGTAGATTTATAACACTACTGTTTAACCCCTATTACAGCTCCATGATTAGTGAGGATCAGGGTAGATTTATAGGACTATTGATCAACCCCTATTGTACACTTTTCTCACCTTCCAATTGATTGATTGATTGACTTCAATATGGCAACTTTCAGAATGAATCAAACCACCATTTTTGATTCATCAATATATTTGGTGGTAAAGGCTCTCCAAACCTGTTAAAAAAAATGATTCTTACTTTCCTAATCCTGCCTAAATAATCTACAAAATCTGATAAATTATGAAAATAATATGTATATACAGTACCTTCAAAAGTATCCAGACCCTTTGGATTTCTTCACAAGTAGGATTAAAATTAATTGAATTGTAATTTTTTTTGTCAACAATCTACACAAAATACTCTCGTGTCAAAGTGGAAGATTTAAAAACAAGTTTATATAAATAAAAAAATCATAACTAAAATAATCATTGTATAAGTATTCAGACCCTTTGTTATGTCAAACCTAAATGAGTTGAGTAAAATGTGGTTTAACAAATCACATAATAAATTACATGGAATAATAGGGGTTGACATGATCTTTGAATGACTTCCTCTGTCCCCCAGACAACATCGGTCCCTCAGTCAAGTATTGCATTTCAAGCACAGATTCAACTACAAAGACCAGGGAGCTTTACGAAAGGCTCATAAAGAAGGACAGCGATTGGTAGCTGCGTAACAATAACAAATCAGACATTTGAATATCTCTTTAAGCATGTTTAAGTTAATAATTATGCTGTGGATTATACACTCACATGACAGTTTATTAGGTACACCCATCTAGTACCGGGTCGGACCCCCTGTGCCTCCAGAACAACCTGAATTATTTGGGGCATTCTACAAGGTACCAGAAACGTTCCACAGGAATGTTGGTCCATGCAGATGTGATAGCATCACGCAACAAGGCACTAAAGTCATATAAATACAAAATGGAAAATAAATACACTTTTTGGTCTAAATGCAAAGCCTAACAGCCTCATGAACAACTTCTATCCCCAAGCCATAAGACTGCTATATAGCTGACTAAATAGCTGACAGCATGGACTCTCTGAGTTGACCCTTTTATTTTATTTTTGCACTGTCTTTATGTACACACACTAGTCCCCGTCTCCCCATTATTACACTATCTACCTCCATCATCACTCCAGTATTCCCTGTCTCCTCTCCCCCTATACATTATCTACACTCCCTCAATCCCAGTATCCCTGTCCTTCCCCTATACATATCTACCTCCATCACTCCAGTATCCCTGTCCCTTCCCCCCTATACATATCTACCTCCATCACTCCAGTATCCCTGTCCCCTTCCCCCTATACAATACTACCATCCACTCCAGTATCCCTGTCCCTTCCCCCTATACATATCTACCTCCATCACTTCCAGTATCCCTGTCCCCTTTCCCCCTATACATATCTACCTCCATCACTCCAGTATCCCTGTCTCCATCCCCCTATACATATCTACCTCCACTCACTTCAGTATCCCTGTCCTCCCCTATACATATTACCTCCATCACTCCAGTATCCTGTCCCCTTCCTTAACAGCATCGAGTACACTCCTCGACTCACCACCTCTACCCCCTCCATCATCATCTTACATCACCAACTACCCGCAGTATAATATCTACTCCATCACTCCAGTATCCCTGTTCCCCTTCCCCCTATACATATCTACCTCCATCACTCCAGTAATCCTGCCCCCTGTTCCCCCCTATTATACATATCTACCTCCATCACTCCAGTATCCCTGCCTCGTCCCCTTCCCCCACTCATATCACTATCTATCTATCTACACTCCATCACTCCAGTATCCCTGTCCCCTTCCCCCCTATACATATCTACCTCCCCACTCCAGTATCCCTGTCCCCTTCCCCTAGCCCTTATACATATCTACCTCCATCACTCCAGTATCCTGTCCCATCCCTATACCAATGCTACCTCCATCCATCCGTATCCCTGTCCCCTTCCCCCATATACATATCTACCTCATCACTCCAGTATCCCTGTCCCCTATCCCCCTATACATATCTACCTCCATCACTCCAGTAGCTCTGTTCCCCTTCTCCCCCCTATACATATCTACCTCCATCACTCACCGATATCCCTGTCCCTTCCCCCATAACTATACATTATCTACCTCCATCACTCCAGTATACCCTGTCCCTTCCCCCTATACATATCTACCTCCATCACTCCAGTATCCCTGTCCCCCTTCCCCCCCTATACAAATCTACCCTCCATCACTCCAGTATCCCTGTCCCCTTCCCCCTATACATATCTACCTCCATCACTCCAGTATCCCTGTCCCCTTCCCCTAATATACATATCTACCTCCATCACTCCAGTATCCCTGTCCCTTCCCCCTATACTATTACCTCCATCACTCATACCCCTGTCCCTCCCCCTATCACTATCTATCTATCACTCTCAGTATCCTGTTCCCCTTATCCCTATACCATCTACCTCCACACTCCAGTATCCCTGTCCCCTTCCCCGTATCATATCTACCTCCATCAACTCAGTATCCTGTCCCTTCCTTACATTCTACCTCACATCACTCCAGTATCCCTGATCCCCTTCCCCCTATACATATCTACCTCCATCACTCCAGTATCCCTGTCCCCTCCCTATACATATCTACCTCCATCACTCCAGTATCCCTGTCCCTTTCCCCTATTACATATCTACCTCCACCACTCCAGTATCCCGTGTCTACATACAGTAGTATGGCTTCTTACATTGTGGTTCTTCTTAGTTTTATTTCTGGTTGTGTTTTTGTTCTACCCTGTTATTTTTAATGCTACATTGATAATGATTACTGCATTGTTGGTTTGGAACTTTCCAGAAAGGCATTTCACTGTACTTGACAGGTGACATTAAAACTTGAAACCTTACGTTTGGGGCAGATCCAATACGTCACTGAGTAACTGTCTCCATAATTTTTTCAAGCATAGTGGCGGCTGCATCATGTTATGGGTATGCTTGACATCAGCAAATACTGGGAGTTTTTACAGGATAAATAAATGGAATAGAGCTAAGCACAGGAAACAATCCTAGATGAAACCGTGGTTCCGTGTCTGCTTATCCACCACGACACTGGGAAGATTGAATTCACCTTCAGCAGGACAGTAACTAATAAGAATCCAAGGGATCTGAATATTATTGCCTTGTTTTTACATGATCCCTATATTTCTGAACCTGTTCTCTAGAAATTCTACATTCTGAACCTGTTCTCTAAATGGATTCTATTATTCTGAACCTGTTCTCTAGAAGATTCTATATTCTAACCTGTTCTGCTGGATTCTAATTCTGAACCTGTCTCTAGCTGGATTCTATATTTCTGAACCTGTTCTCTAGCTGGATTCTATATTCTGAACCTGTTCTCTAGATGGATTCTATATTCTGAACCTGTTCTCTAGAAGGATTCTATATTCTGAACCTGTTCTCTAGAAGGATTCTAATTATTCTGACACCTGTTCTCTAGCTGGATTCTATATTCTGAACCTGTTCTCTAGAAGGATTCTATATTCTGAACCTGTTCTCTAGCTGGATTCTATATTCTGAACCTGTTCTCTAGATGGATTCTATATTCCTGAACCTGTTCTCTAGAAGGATTCTATATTCTGAACCTGTTCTCTTAGAAGGATTCTATATTCTGAACCTGTTCTCTAGCTGGATTCAATATTCTGAACCTGTTCTCTAGCTGGATTCTATATTCTGAACCTGTTCTCTAGATGGATTCTATATTCTGATTAAAAGGTATTTAAAGGGATGGCTGAAGATACATGTACTGAAAAACCCTACTGTATTGAAAACTCCACAAGAAATCTGTCGCCCAGCAAGAGTGGAGGGTTTTCAGCGGTTTAATTAAATGTATTCAGCGAGCTCAAAAGATAAGCACGTTACACACCTTCATAAGTTAAGATTCTGAATACCAACTACTGAAGTGGGTTATAGAAGGCGTCCTAGTCTGAATAACAACTACTGAAGTGGGTATGAAAGGCGTCCTAAGTCGGAATCGGGCTTTCATGAATTGGAAAAATCCTCATGAATGGAATACGCACCAATTTCAATTCACTTCCTGAATTGACTACATTAAAAAGTGAATTGACCCCAACTCAGATTCAAACGCTTAAAAGGTATATAATAACTATTACTGAACAAAAATATAAACACAACATTTAAAGTTGTCGCACAAATTAATTTACATCCCTGTTAGTGTAGCATTTCTCCTTTGCCAAGATAATCCATCTACCTGACAGGTGGGTGGCAATATCAAGAAGCTGATTAAACAGCATGATCATTTACACAGGTTGCACCTTGTGCTCGGGGACAATAACAAGGCCACTCTAAAATGTGCACGTTTGTCACACAACACAATGCCACAATGATCTCAGGTTTGAGGGAGTGGTGGAATTGGCATGCTGACTGTAGGAATGTCACCAGAGCTTTGCCAAGAATTGAATGTTCATTTCTCTACCATAAGCAGGCTCCAACGTCATTATTAGAGAATTTGGCAGTACGTCCAGCCGGCCTCACAACCGTAGAACCACGTGTAACCACGCCAACCAGGACCTCCACATCCGGCATCTTCACCTGAAGGATCGTCTGAGACCAGCCACCCAGACAGCTGAATGAAACTGAGGAGTATTTCTGTCTGTAATAAAGCCCTTTTGTGGGGAAAAACTCATTCTGATTGGCTGGGCATGGCACCCAAGTGGGTGGGCCTATGCCCTCCTAGGCCCACCCATGGCTGTGCCCCTGCCCAGTCATGCAACATCCATAGATTAGGGCCTAATGAATTTATTTCAATTGAGTTAATATGAACTGTAAACTCAGTAAAATGGTTGATATTTGTTGCATGTTGTGTTTATATCTTTGTTCAGTATACATACATAGGCTGAGTCCCAAATGGCACCCTATTCCAGATTATAGTGCACTACTTTTGACAAAATGTATACCCTATTCCAGATATAGTGCACTACTTTTTGACCCAAATGGCACCTATTCCAGATATAGTGCACTCCTTTTGACCCAAATGGCACCCTATTCCAGATATAGTGCACTACTTTGACCAAATGGCACCCTATTCCAGATATATAGTGCACTACTTTTGACCCCAAATGGCACCTATTCCAGTATGTGCAAACTACTTTTGACCAAATGCACCCTATTCCAGATATAGTGCACTACTTTTGACCCAAATGGCACCCTATTCCAGAATAGTGCACTACTTTTGACCAGAGCCTGGTAAGACAATAGGAGTGCCATTTCGGAGGCAACACCACTGTGCTTCATCTTTCAACTCTGACTGAGAGACGATCTCAGCTCCTCCTCCTGGCACTCATATCCAATCGGTGTGTCTCTGACTCCAGCACAGAGGAGATTGGTTGCTGCGAGACCAACACCAGAGAATCAGTCAAGTCTTGGCGAAGAGACACCAGCCCATTGGTTGTTCCTGGAGGAGTGTTGGATAAACTCCACCCTTTCCGGTGGTCGGGACGAGTGTCAGCTGAGGTAGTGTACCTGCAAAGGTCAGGGAACGTTCAACATTAATATAAAGGTGTATCGTTCAATCACCTTGATAAATGAAGATTAAATAAGCTTGACAATACATAGTATACACATGAATGACAGTTAAAGGTATGATCTATAATGATTCAGGACACCGTGGTCAATAGTTTATGATCTATAATGATCAGAACACCGTGGTCAATAGTTATGATCAGATACCGTGTCAATAGTTATGATCTATAATGATCTTGACACCTCGGTTCAATAGTTATGTCTAATAATGATCAGATACCGTGGTCATAGTTATGATCTATAATGATTTCAGAATCAGTGGTCAAAGTCTAATGTCTATAAATGAATCTGACAACCGTGCGTCCAATAGTTATATATATATGATCAGACACGTGGTCAATATTATGATCTATAATGCTATCAGGACACCCTGGTCAATAGTTATGATCTATAATGATCTGAACCGTTGGTCAATAGTTATGATCTATAATGATACAGACACCGGTGGTCAAATTATTATCGAATCTATTAATGATTCTGACACCGTGAGTCAATAGTTATGATCAGAATACCGTGGTCCAATAGTATATACTATAGATGATCAGACACCGTTGATCGAATAGGTTATTATCTATAATGATCAGACACTCGTGGTCAATAGTTTATTGATCATATAATGATCGACACCGTGGTCTAAATTATGTTATTAATGGATCATCACTGAATGATTGTCAGATCAGCCACCGTGGTCAATAGGTTAGATCTTATAATGTTATCAGTGACAGCCGGTCATGAGTCAATATCAGAACCGGCAATAGACACTGTTTCTGAACTCTGATGAGCCCTGAAGGGAAAGTGTACCAGTATTGGACACAGCCACGGTGACCTACCTGTGCTCCTCTAGCTCTCTTCAGCCTTGCGTCCTTAAGGCTCCCAACTCCTCTGTTTCCAGACCCACCCAATAGCCCCTGGAACTCCCTGAAGAACCGAAAAGAGTTAACGCCGGTTCTAAAGTCAAGCACATTTCAGGGGGGGGAGGGGGGGGTGGGTTTCCCCGAGTGAGCCTCCGTGCAGGTTCCCCACCGAGGTGAGCCTCGTGCAGGTTTCCCCCGGAGTGAGCTCCGTGCAGGTTTCTCCCAGAGTAGAGCCTCACGTGCAGTGTTTCTCGCCGACAGTGAGCCTCCGTGCAAGGTTTCTCCAGATGACCTCCAGTGCAGGTTTCTCCTCCGAGATGAGCCTCCTGCAGCGTTTCTCCCCGAGTGAGCCTCCGATGCAGGTTTTCCCCCGAGTGAGCCTCGACGTGG
The DNA here is from genome assembly GCF_002910315.2 of Salvelinus sp. IW2-2015. NCBI lineage: Eukaryota > Metazoa > Chordata > Actinopteri > Salmoniformes > Salmonidae > Salvelinus > Salvelinus sp. IW2-2015. Next base: position 25,681 of record NW_019946271.1, on the reverse strand, counting down.
CAGTTTCCCCGCCGAGTGAGCCTCCGGCAGTTTCCCCCCGAGTGAGCCTCTGTGCAGGTTTCTACCGAGTGAGCCTTCCGTGCAGTTTCTCCCAGAGTGAGCCTCCGTGCAGGTTATACTCCCAGAGTGAGCCTCCGTGCAAGTGTTCCCGAGGCCGTCCTGCGGTTCCAAGTGAGCCTCCGTGCAGGTTTCTCCCCAGAGTGACTCCTGCCATTTTTCCGGCCTGCAGGTTTCTCCCAGAGTGAGCCTCCGTGCAGGTCTCTCCCAGAGTGAGCCTCCAGGTGCAGGTTTTCTCCGCGATGACGCCTCGTGCAGGTTTCTCCCAGAGGAGCCCCGTTGCAGGTTTCTCCCAGAGTGACCTCCGTGCAGGTCCAGAGTACTCGTCAGTCTCCCAGAGTGAGCCTCCGTGGCAGGTTTCCAGAGTGAGCCCTCGTGCAGTTCCCCGAGTGAGCTCCGTGCAGGTTTCCCCCGAGTGAGCCTCTGTGCAGGTGTCTCGCCCGAGTGAGCCTCCGTGCAGTTTCCCCCCGAGTGAGCCTCTGTGCAAGATTTGCCACTCACAAATTATGAACTTATTTTGTGATGCAAAGTGATGTACATGAGTTATTGGCGGCGGCAGGTTAGACTGTTGGACTAGAACCGAAAGGTCTGCAAGTTCAAATCCACGAAGCTGAACTAAGGCAAGTTAACCCATGTTCCATATGGGGTTGCCATCATTGAAAATAGAATTTGTTCTTAATTGACTTGCCTAGTTACACTTCTCTAGGATAGGGGACCAGCATTTTTCACGTTGGAATGGAAAAGCATACCCAAATTCAAACTGCCAGCTACTCATCCCCAGAAGATAAGAAATCCATATTGTTAAGTAGATTTTGGATTAGGAAACACTCTGAGAGTTTCTAAAACTGTTATTGAATCATGTCTGTGTAGTATAACAGAACTTATTTTAAGCAGGCGAAAGCCCCGAGCGTACAACATTCAGGATTTTTTCTATTTTTTGACGTCACCCTCTTTTCAAATCGATTTCGATGGGAATACAGATTTCTAAATTGACCTTCTTGCAGTTCCTACCGGCTTCGACTGGGATTGTCAACAGTCTTTGAATTATTGATGGGGTTTTTCCTTTGAATGTTAATGAAAAAGTAGGCATTTGAATCAGGGTCAGTGTCCGTTGTAGATAGAAGGCTGCTGACCAGAAGGCTAGTACAGATTGTTTTAACTCTGTACTAACCCACAGTCACTCCGTTTAATTTTACTCGAATTATTTTACGTTAGAAAAAAATCCTAAAGTATGTATTCAAAAGTAGTTTGAAATGTTATGGCCAACAGTTTAAAGGTAACTTTGAAAGATATGTTTGTATAGTACATGTTTCACGAGTTTGGAACCGGTGTTTTCTGGATACAAAACGCGCCAAAAATAAATGGCATTTTTGGATATTATACGACGGAATTAAATCGAACCAAAAGGACGCATTTGTGATGTTATAGGGTACATATCTGTGAGTGCCAACAACAGAACTCGCAAAGGTAAGGCATGAATATATATTTTTTATTTCTGCGTTTTGTGTGCGTCACCTTGCAGGGTTGAAAATATGCTTCTTCTCTCTGTTTACGATGGTGCTATCTCAGAGATATTAGCGATGCGTTTGCTTTCGCGAAAAGCCTATTTTGGAATTCTGTACATTGGCTGGATTCACAACCAGTGAAGCTTTAATTTGTTATCTTTCATGTGGATTTAATGAAGTCAGATTTATATTATTTATTATGTA
>NW_019946271.1:22581-23890 GCF_002910315.2 Salvelinus sp. IW2-2015 | reverse complement strand
TGCATTTCTCTAGGCTGCCAAGCTGAGACAGTAGACGTCCCTCCTAAAACTCAGCATTTTTGGATATAAATATGAACTTTACCGAACAAAAACATAAATGTATTGTGTAACATGAAGTCCTATGAGTGTCATCTGATGAAGATCATCAAAGGTTAGTGATTAATTTTAACTCTATTTCTGCTTTTTGTTACTCCTCTCTTTGGCTGGAAAATGGCTGTTTTTCTGTGGCTATGTACTGACCTAACATAATCGCATGGTRTGCTTTCGYCKTAAATCCTTTTTGAAATCAGACACTATGGTTGGATTAACGAGAAGTTTATCTTTAAAATGGTGTATAATACTTGTATGTTTGAGGAATTTTAATTATGAGGATTCTGTTGTTTGAATTTGGCGCCCTGCAATTTCACTGGCTGTTGTCGAGGTGGGACGCTACCGTCCCACATATCCCAGAGAAGTTAAATAAAGGTCAAATAAAATGTGGTGCAGTTCAACAGCACTGTAGTAGTACATAGAGTTGTTGATATGACGTCCCCAGAGTAGTTAGTAGACGGTTGATGACCAACCTGAGCTCGGTCTCTGGGGCTGCTGGAGGACAACTCATCACGTGATGATCCTCTCTCCGTCTTCAAAACAAACCACATCAGAAGTATCATTCTAAATAGTAAGGTAACTGTTCTGAATTATCCAAGTCTGGGACTAAAAAACAGGCGAGTGTGTGGGCACCTCCTTTCTATTCGGGAGGTGAATGGATGATTCATTTAGCCGTTAGTTGTGCAGGTAAATAAGGTAGAAAACAAGGAGGATCAGTTTACCTGTGCCAGCATCTCTCTGAGGCGTTTCCTCTCGGTCTTCAGTCTGTCAGTGCGTTCTTCCAGTTGTGTGTTCCTCCTCTGTAGCCGTCTATGGTCTATCTCTAGCTGGGCCACGGCCCTCTGCAGGACAGACAGACGCTCCTGGACCACAGGGTCCATCTCTAGCTGGGCCACGGCCCTCTGCAGGACAGACAGACGCTCCTGGACCACAGGGTCCATCTCTAGCTGGTCCACGGCCCTCTGTAGGACAGACAGACAGTCTTTTACATCAGGGTCTATCTCTAGCTGGGCCACGACACTCTGTAGGACAGACAGACAGTCTTTTACATCAGGGTCCATCTCTATCTGGGCCACGGCCCTCTGCAGGACAGACAGACAGTCTTTTACACCAGGGTCCATCTCTATCTGGGCCACGGCCCTCTGCAGGACAGACAGACAGTCTTTTACATCAGGGTCCATCTCTATCTGGGCCACGGCCCTCTGTAGGACAGACAGAC
>NW_019946271.1:13123-16468 GCF_002910315.2 Salvelinus sp. IW2-2015 | reverse complement strand
ACAGTCTTTTACATCAGGGTCCATCTCTATCTGGGCCACGGCCCTCTGCAGGACAGACGAACAGTCTTTTTACACCAGGGGTCCATCTCTAGCTGGGCCACGGCCCTCTGCAGGACAGACAGACGCTCCTGGACCACAGGGTCCATCTCTATCTGGCCACGGCCCTCTGCAGGACAGACAGACGTTTCCTGGACCACAGGGTCCATCTCTATCTGGGCCACGGCCCTCTGTAGGACAGACAGACAGTCTTTTACATCAGGGTCTATCTCTAGCTGGGCCACGGCACTCTGCAGGACAGCAGACAGTCTTTTACACCAGGGTCCGTCTCTAGCTGGCCACGGCCCTCTGCAGGACAGACAGACAGTCTTTTACACCAGGGTCTATCTCTAGCTGGGCCACGGCCCCTCTGTGGACAGACAGACCTACTGGGGAGTTATAACAGCTTAATGTTAATACATGGGCCCCGGTCTAAAGTAGTGCACTATATAGGGGATAGGGTGCCATAGGGCTCTGGTCTAAAGTAGTGCACTATATAGGGGATAAGATGTAATTTGTAAATAGTGTCTGGTCCAGTCCCTTCTCCTGATCAGCTCACATCCTTTACCAACAGACACCAGACCAACTGTGTCCTCCGGCACCCTATTCCCTATATAGTGCACTACTTTAGACCAGAGCCCTATGGCACCCTATTCCCTATATAGTGCACTACTACTGACCAGGGTCCATAGGGGTCATTTGGGGCGCAGACATAGAGAGGAGTTGTACTAACCTCAGATCCCGCCCCTCTGCTCTGCTCCTGTTGGTGGGCTCTGTCCCGGTAGCCAATCATGGTAGCCTCAGTCTTCTCCAGGGCAGCTGTGACACGGTCTCTGTCCTTACTGAGTTCCTCTACTCTCTCTCTCAGGGTGTAAAGCTCTGTCTCTCTCTGTTTCAACAGTCTAAGACTCTTCTGCCTCTCCTCTTCTCTCTGTCTCAACAGTCTCTCCCTTTCCTCTCTGTCCAGGAGCTGGGAGGACACTCTCTTCCTCAGAGTATCTACCTCGTCCTGAAGCCAGACCTCTCTTCCTGGACCCTCCTGACTTCCTTCTCCTCTCTTCTGGTCTGTGGCCTTCCTTTGTTCCCCAGGCTCTCTCAGTCTCCTCTGCTCATCTGTCTCCTCTTTCTCCAGACTCTCCAGTTTCACTGCCTCACTGTCTCTCTTCCTCTCCTCCAGTTTATCTTTCTCCTCTCTGTAAGCTTTCTCTCTCACCCTCTCCAGCTCTATCTCCTTCTCTCTCAGCATGTCCGTGACTAACTCTACACGCCTCAGGCTCTCCTGCTCCCTTAGTTTCAGACTCTCCCTCCTCTCCTCCTCTTCCTGTCTCAACGTCTCCATCTTCCGCTGAAGCCTCTCGATCTCTCTCTTCTTCTCTTCTCTCACTCCCTCCATCTCTCCCTCCACCTCTCTGATCCTCTCTCTGAGCTGTGTAACTGCCTGACTCTTCTCAGTAGCCAGACATCTGAGCTCTGTCCTCTGTTTCTCCAGGACATCCAGTCTGGCCCTGGTGGTGGTCATCTCAGCCTCCATCTCCTTCTGTCTCCTCTCCTTCTCTCCCAACACCTCCTCCATCTCCTTCTGTCTCCTCTCCTTCTCTCTCACTGCCTCCTCCATCTCCNTCTCCTCTCCTTCTCTCTCACTGCCTCCTCCATCTCCTTCTGTCTCCTCTCCTTCTCTCCCAACACCTCCTCCATCTCTTTCTGTCTCCTCTCCTTCTCTCTCACTGCCTCCTCCATCTCCTCCTCTCTGTTTCCGAGCTTCCTCTCCACCTCCCTTTTCTCATGCTCCACAGCCCTGGTCCTCCCTCGCAGCTCCTCCACCTCCCTCCGGGCAGCACGCAGGCTCTCCTCCCTGCTCTTCACCATCTCCTCTTTCCTCTCCTGCAGGAGGCTCCTTAGCCTCTCCCCCTCCCTGTGGCTCTCCTCCAGCAGCTGGTTCAGGGTAGCCATCTCCTGCATGGCTTTCTTCAGCCCATCTCTCATCTTCTGGTTGTCCCCCTCCTTCTGCTGCACCTCCTTCCTGCTTCTCTCCCTGCTCCTGGTCATCTCTGCTCCCTGCTCCTTCAGGGTGACCAGACCGAGGGCCAGCGCCTCCCTGCTCTCCTTCAACTCCTCCTCCATCCTTCTCAGTGAGGAGCCAGTCCTCTCCTTCTCTCTCCTCTCTTTGTGAGTCTCATCCTTCAGGATCCCAGCCTCTCTCTCCTTCTTCCTGATCTCAGCTAGGAGGTGGTCTCTCTCCTCCTCCAGGGCTTTAACCTGAGCCCCCAGCCTCTCCACACGACATCCTCTATCCTCCTGCAGGAGGCGTTGTCCTCTCTGCACCTCCTCTAGTCTGGACCTCAGTTTCTCTCCCTCCGCCTGTTCCTCTCTCAGCTGGGCACCCAACCATTCCCTCTCCTCCTTGTTCCTCCTCAACACGTCCTCCTGTCTCTCCCTCTCCTCCTCACTCCCTTTCAGTTCCTCCTTCTGTCTCTGTCTTTCTCCAGCGCTCTCTACCGCTCTCACCCTAAAGTCCTCCACCTCCTCCTCTCTCTCCTTCAGGAGCTGTGAGAACCCTGCTACTTCTTTTATCCGTTCCTCCACTCTTGCTGTCCATTTCTTCACCTCCTCTTCTAGTCTCTCTTTGTGCTGCTCTGTTTCCTGTGCCCATTCTCTCTCCCTCTCGTCCTTGGCCAGCTGTAGAGCTTTATTCCGGTCTCTGCTCTGACTCCTCTCGGTCTCTAGTAAAGACTCCGTCTCTATCAGAAGGTCTGAGACATGTTTCTCTGAGAGCTCTGACTGGTGCGTTCTGTCTTTCAGACTCCTCAACTCTTCCTCTCTCTGCTGTAGCCTAGCCCCTGTCTCCTCTTCCTCCTCCCTCAGTTTCTCTACCTCCTCTTCTCTTTCCCTCAGCTGAGCCATCTGTCTCTCCATCCTCCCCTCTAGTGTCTGCTGCTCTCTCTTCCCCTCATCCCTCTCTTCTTCTAAGACAATCAACTTCACTCTCAAGACCTCAACCTCTCCTTCTCTCAGCTCCAGCTTTCCTCTCTGTCTCTCCTCTCGCTCCCTTCCCTCCGACTCCTTCCTCCTCTTTCTCAGACTCTCCTCCTGGTATCTTTCTCTCTCCCTCTCTCTGAGCTGTGAGTTCTCTCTCTCCGCGGCAAACATTTTGTTCTCCAATAGTTCATTTTTCTTCAGTTCTGCCTCCAGAGTGTCTCTTTCTTCCTCCAGTGAGATGATTCTCGTTTTCAGCTCCTCTATCTCCTCTAATCTCTTCCTTCCATCTACCTCCTCCTTTTTCAGTTGTTCCGCCATCTTCTCACTCTCTCT
>NW_019946271.1:10554-13116 GCF_002910315.2 Salvelinus sp. IW2-2015 | reverse complement strand
GCCTTTAGTTGTTCACTGTTATTCTTCTCATTTTCAGTGAGCCTCTGACTCAGACTYGCATTTTCTCTCTCCCACTCCTCTGCTTTCTCCCTCCATCTCTCTCCCTCTTCTGCTCTCTCCTCTGCTCTCTCCCTCCATCTCTCCCCCTCTTCTGCTCTCTCCTCTGCTTTCTCCCTCCATCTCTCTCCCTCTGCTCTCTCCCTCCATCTCTCTCCCTCCTCTGCTCTCTCTCTCCATCTCTCCCCCTCGTCCTTCAGTTTTCTCTCTCTGTGTTNTGTTGGTGGCTCTTGTGTTCTGCGGTTAGTCTCTCCAGCTCTGTATCTCTCTCCTCCAACAGACACAACATCTCCTCCTTCTCCTTCTCCAATCCCTCCATCCTGCTCTTCATCGCCACCACCTCTCCATCTCTGTGCCCCAGCTCGGAGCTCAACGCCATCCTCTCTCGCTGCCATCCTTCCCTCTCTTCTCTCCGTTCCTCCTCTTCTCTCGTCCTTTTCTCTGTTGTCTGATCTACCAGTAACTGCAGCCTTTCCAGGTCAGCCTGCCAGACCTCCCTCTCCTCTCGCTCCTCCTGTTTCTTCTTCTCTGTCTGGCTCCTCCCTCTCTCCATCTCTCCCCTCAGACACTGGACCTCCCCTGGAGGATAGAGATATCGCGGACCAATACAACAAAGCCATGATGAGTTGAATAACTCTTGAAAATTAACACATACAAGATGTGGATAAATGGGCTGGTTCTGTGTAATTTATTGGGGTCTGGAGAACCTAACTCACAGAGAGGTAAATCTGTGGCACTTTGGTCATATTTTCATTGTGGGCTACAGTAGGCTTGGATTCTGGAAGTAAGGAGACTTTCTGTCTCCTGCCAATTGGAAATTGGGATTAATCTTTAAGGCAACAAGTGTCACTGCTCACCCTGCATCACATCCTTGGTCTGGAGCAGAGTGGTGACCTGGAGATGTAGCTGCCTACTCTGTACCTCCAGCCCTGAGACCTGCTGTTGGGCCTGGGTTAACTGGTGCTGCTGGGACACCGTCAGGACCCTGGAGAGACAAATACAGCTCATACATAGATCCCACAACAATACTACTACCACTACAATGCTACTACCACTACTACCACTACAATACTACTACCACTACTACCACTACAATGCTACTACCACTACAATACTACTACCACTACTACCACTACGATGCTACTACCACTACGATGCTACTACCACAACAATACTACAACCACTACAATACTACTACCACTACGATGCTACTACCTCTACGATGCTACTACCACAACAATACTACAACCACTACTACCACTACTACCAATACTACAACAATACTACTACCACTACTATGCTACTACCACTACTACCACTATGATACTACTACCACTACAATACTACTACCACTACTACCACTACGATGCTACTACCTCTACGATAATACTACCACAACAATACTACTACCTCTACGATGCTACTACCACAACAATACTACTACCACTACGATGCTACTACCACTACGATGCTACTACCACTACCGTTGGTGCAGTAGCATCGTAGAGGTAGTAGCATGGTAGAGGTAGTAGCATCGTAGAGGTAGTAGCATCCGTAGATGGTAGTAGCAATCGTAGAGTATAGTAGCATCAGTTCGTAGTAGTGTAGTAGCATCGTAGAGGTAGTAGCATCGTAGTCGGTAGTAGTGGTAGTAGAGTCATCATGTAGGAAGTAGTTGTAGTCTAGTATGTACGTGGTAGTAGATGCCGTAAGAGGTAGTAGCATCGTAGTGGTAGTAGCATCGTAGAGGTAGTAGCATCGTAGTTGGTAGTAGCATCGTAGAGGTAGTAGATTGTAGAGGTAGTAGTATTGTAGCAGGTAGTTAGTAGTTTGTAGAGGTAGTAGTATTGTAAGAGGTAGTAGCAATCGTAGAGGTAGTAGCATCGTAGAGTAGGTAATGTAAGTCATCGTAGCATTGTAGAGTAGTAGCATCGTAGAGGTAAGTGAGCATCGTAGAGGTAGTAGCATCGTAGAGGGTAGTAGATCGTAGAGGTAGTAGTAGTAGAGGTAGTAGCATCGTAGAGGTAGTAGCATCGTAGTGGTAAGTAGTAATTGTAGTAGGTCAGTTAGCATCGTAGAGGGTACGAGCATCGTAGAGGTAGTAGCATCGTAGAGTGTAGTATTGTATTGTAGGTAGTATGTATTGTAGGGTAGTAGTATGTGTGGTAGTAGCATCGTAGGGTAGTAGCATCGTAGTAGGTAGTATGGTAAGTAGGGTAGTGAGATGTAGAGGTAGTAGATCTGTAGTGGTAGTTTAGATTGTATGTGTCAGTAGTACGCAATCGTAGTAGTAGTAGCTCGTAGTGGTAGTGAGCATATTGTACGTGCGTATAGTAGTATTGTTGTGGTAGTAGTATCGTAGGTAGTAGGGTAGTAAGCATGTAGTGGTAGTTGAGTCGTATCTGTTAGTGGTAGTAGTATTGTGTGTAGTAGTATGTAGTGGTAGTAGCATCGTAGTGGGTAAGTAGCTATACGTAGTGGTACGTAGTAGGTAGTAGTATTGTA
>NW_019946271.1:0-6430 GCF_002910315.2 Salvelinus sp. IW2-2015 | reverse complement strand
TCCTCCCCTGTAAGCAGTCTATGTAAAAGGCTTGACAGTTTGTCCTCACCCTGTAAGCAGTCTATGTAAAAGGCTTGACAGTTTTCCTACCCTGTAAAGCAGTCTATGTAAAAAGGCTTGACAGTTTGTCTCACCCTGTAAGCAGGCTATGATAAAAGGCTTGACAGTTTGTCCTCACCCTGTAAGCAGGTCTATGTAAAAGGCTTGACAGGTGTCCTCACCCTGTAAGCAGTCTATGTAAAAGGCTTGACAGTTTTCCTCACCTGTAAGCAGGTCTATGTAAAAGGCTTGACAGTGTGTCCTCACCCTGTAAGCAGGTCTATGTAAAAGGCTTGACAGTTTGTCCTCACCCTGTAAGCAGTCTATGTAAAAGGCCTTGGTGAGGACAAACTGTCAAGCCTTTTACATAGACTGCTTACAGGGTGAGGACAAACTGTCAAGCCTTTTACATAGACTGCTTACAGGGTGAGGACACACTGTCAAGCCTTTTACATAGACCTGCTTACAGGGTGAGGACAAACATGTTTGGGTCAACTATCCCTTTAAGGTAGTGTTTTCTTTATAACATTTTCTGCTTTTAACCTTTATACATTTGTAAAGCATGAAAAGTATATTCACCTGAGTTCCTCTATGTCCTCTCCTAGCTGGTCTCTCTCTCTCTCCAGTGAGAGGACATTCCCCGCCACATCCTGGTTCTCTCTTAGTAGTTCCTCGGTCTCTCTCTCTGCCCTCCTCTGCTGCTCTGTCGCTTGGCACAGCTCTGCCTGTAGACCTCTCAACTCCTCACACACTGCACCGTGCTGCACAGACAGCTGTAACCCACATCAAGAACAWTACGCAAAAACAATGATCACGTGAATAGAAGCAACACAAACCATGGAGAGGAAGACTCCATGCCACTGTTCTCCTTCACCTCTTCCAGTCGTTTTTCATCCCTTCCTCTCTCCTCCAGCAGAGCGGTGACTTCTCTCTCCTTGTCCTCCCGTAGGGTCTCCACCTCTCTCCCCAGCTCCCTCTCTCTGTCCCTCAGCTGCTGCAGGGAGCTCAGCTCTGATCCTCTACGAGTCCTGTACACAGCCAAAAACATTGATTGGTAAGATATCGATTGATTGTCACACACAGCCTATTACAGAACACTGACGGAACTATCACGATCACAAATCAGCTCTCACAGACAGGCACTGAGGAAAATGAATGTTCGTATTTAGTCTTCAAAAAAGATGTAATTGACATTATTTGAAACAGTTGTAATGGACATAAAGGTCTGTCTACTTTGAGGAAGTCACATCATGTCCTACCTTAACTCTGTGCTCTCATTGGACTGGGTGTTGAGCTCCCTACGAAGGGTCACGACCTTTGACTCTAGTCCCTGTAGCTGGGCCTGGAGGTCAGCCATCTCCATCTCAAGCTAGAGGGGAAGAAGAACAAGTCTGTTCTCTGTGGTTCTAGAGCAGATGTCTGTTCTCTGTGGTTCTAGAGCAGATGTCTGTTCTCTGTGGTTCTAGAGCAGATGTCTGTTCTCTGTGGTTCTAGAGCAGAGCTGTTCTCTGTGGTTCTGAGAGATGTCTGTTCTCTGTGGTTCTAGAGCAGATGTCTGTTCTCTGTGGTTCTGAGTGCAAGAGATCTGTTCTCTGTGTTCTAGAGTAGATGTCTGTTCTCTGTGGTTCTAGAGTAGATGTCTGTTCTCTGTGGTTCTAGAGACTGTCTTGTTGTTTCTAGAGCTAGATTGTCTGTTCTCTGTGGTTCTAGAGCAGATGTTTGTTTCTCTGTGGTTCTAGAGCAGATGTCTGTTCTCTGTGGTTCTAGAGCAGATGTCCGAGACAGTTTAGCAGTATTTATTATGTTAGGGTTAATGTATACCTGTAGGGTTAATGTATACTGTAGGGGTAATGTAATTGTAGGTTAACTGTAGCGGGTTAATGTATACCTGTAGTGGTTAATTGTTATACCTGTAGTGGGTTATGTATACCTGTAGGGTTAATGTATACCTGTTAGGGGTTAATGTATACCTGTAGGGTATGTTACTGTAGTGGGTTAATGTCTACTGTAGTGGTTAATGTATACCTGTAGTGGGTATGTATACCTGTAGGGTTATGTATACCTGTAGTGGGTTAATGTATATGTAGTGGGTTATGTATACCTGTAGTGGTTAATGTATACCTGTAGTGGGTAAATGTAATACCTGTAGGGGTTAATGTATACCTGTAGTCGGGTTAATGTAGATACCTGTAGTGGGTTAATGTATACCGTAGTGGGTTAATGTGATACTGTAGTGGTATGTATACCTGTAGGGGTTAATGTATACCTGTAGTGGGTTAATGTATACCTGTAGTGGTTAATGTAGTTAGGGTTAATGTATACCTGTAGGTGGTTATGTGTGGTTAATGTATACCGTGTGGGTAATGTATAACCTGTTAGTGGGTTAATGTATACCGTGTAAGTGGGTTAATGTATACCTGTAGTGGGTTAATGTCGTTAGGGTTAATGGTATACCTGTAGTGGGTTAATGTATACTGTAGTGGGTTAATGTAGTTAGGGTTAATATATACCTGTAGGGGTTCATGTTACTCTGTAGTGGTTATGTATACCTGTTAGTGGTTATTTAATGTATACTGTAGTGGGTTTATGTAGTTAGGGTTAATGTATACCTGTAGGGGTTAAATGTATACTGTAGTGGTTAATGTATACCTGTAGTGGGTTAATGTAGTTAGGGTTAATGTATACCTGTAGTGGGTTTAATGTATACCTGTAGTGGGTTAATTGTAGTTAGGGTTAATGTATACCTGCAGTGGGTAATGTATACCTGTAGTGGTTAATGTATACCTGTGGGGGTTAATGTATACCTGTAGTGGGTTAATGTATACCTGTAGTGGGTTAATGTATACCTGTATGGGTTAATGTAGTTAGGGTAATGTATACCTGTAGGGGTATAATGTATACCTGTAGTGGGTTAATGTATACCTGTAGGGGTTAATGTATACCTGTAGTGGTTAAGTGGTTAGGGTTAATGTATACCTGTAGTGGGTTAATGTAGTTAGGGTTAATGTATACCTGTAAGTGGGTTAATGTATACCTGTAGGGGGTTAAATGTATACCTGTAGTGGGTAATGTAGTTAGGGTTAATGTATACCTGTAGTGGGTTAATGTATACTGTCAGTGGTTAATGTATGAGTTATGTATACCTGTAGGGGTTAATGTATACCTGTAGGGGTTAATGGTATGTAGTTAGGGTTAATGTAATACTGTAGGGGTTATATGTAGTTAGGTATGTATACCTGTAGTGGGTTAATGTATAACCTGTAGTTGGGTTAATGTATACCTGTAGTGGTTAATGTATACTGTAGTGGGTTAATGTATACCTGTAGTGGGTTAATGTAGTATAGGGTTAATGTATACCTGTAGTGGTAATAGTATTAATGTTATACCTGTAGTGGGGTTAATGTTATACCTGTAGTAGGTTAATGTATACCTGTAGTGGGTTAATGTATACTCTGTAGTGGGTTAAATGTATTTAGGTTAATTGTATACGCTGTAGGGTAATGTTACTCTGTAGAGGGTTAATGTATACCTGTAGAGGGTTAATGTATACCTGTAGGGTTAATGTACCTGTAGTGGGTTTAATGTAGTTAGGGTTAATGTATACCTGTAGGGTTAATGTATACCTGTAGTGGTTAATTATTAGGGTAATGTATACCTGTAGTGGTTAATGTAGTTAGGGTTAATGTATACCTGTAGTGGGTTAATGTATACCTGTAGGTGTTAATGTAGTAGGGTTAATGGTATACCTGTAGTGGGTTAATGTATACCTGTAGGGGTTAATGTAGTTAGGGGTAATGTATACCTGTAGTGGGTTAATGTATCCTGTAGTGGGTTAATGTATACCTTGTAGTGGGTTATGTATACCTGTAGTGGTTATGTAGTTAGGGTTAATGTATACCTGTAAGTGGTTAATGTATACCTGTAGTGGTTAATGTATACCTGTAGTGGGTTTAATGTATACCTGTAGTGGGTTAATGTATATCCTGTAGTGGGTTAATGTATACCTGTAGTGGGTTAATGTAGTTAGGGTTATGTATACCTGTAGTGGTTAATGTATACCTGTAGTGGGTTAATGTATACCTGTAGTGGGTTAATGTATACCTGTAGTGGGTTAATGTAGTTAGGGTTAATGTATAGTCATGTATGCGGAGTTAATGTATACTGTAGAGGGTTAATTATACTGTAGAGGGTTAATGTTACCTGTAGAGGGTTAATGTATACCTGTAGTGGGTTAATGTAGTTAGGGTAATGTATACTGTAGGGGTAATGTATACCTGTAGTGGGTTAATGTAGTTAGGGTAATGTATACCTGTAGTGGGTTAATGTAGTTAGGTTAATGTATACCTGTAGTGGGTTAATGTATACCTGTAGGGGTTAATGTAGTTAGGGTTAATGTATACCTGTAGTGGGTTAATGTATACCTGTAGGGGTTAATGTAGTTAGGGTAATGTATACCGTGAGTGGGTTAATGTATACCTGTAGTGGGTTAATGTAGTTAGGTTAATGTATACCTGTAGTGGGTTAATGTATACTGTAGTGGGTTAATGTAGTTAGGTAATGTATACGTGTAAGGGGTTAATGTATACGCGTATGGGTTTATGTATACCTGTAGTGGGTTAATGTAGTTAGGGTTAATGTTATACCTGTAGGGGTTAATGTATCCTGTAGTGGTTTAATGTATACCTGTAGGGTTAATGTATACCTGTAGTGGTTAATGTATACGCTTGAGTGGTTAATGTAGTCTAGGGTTAATGTATACTGTAGTGGGTTAATGTAGTTAGGGTTAATGTAATACCTGTAGTGGGTTAATGTATACCTGTAGGGGTTAATGTATACCTGTAGTGGGTTAATGTAGTTAGGGTTAATGTATATTCTGTATGTGGGTTAATGTATACCTGTAGTGGTAATGTATACCTGTAGTGGGTTAATGTAGTTAGGGTTAATGTATACCCTGTAGTGGGTTAATGTATACCTGTAGTGGGTTAATGTATACCTGTAGTGGTAACCTGTAGTGGTTAAGCTATACGTGTAGGGGTTAATGTATACCTGATAGGGGGTTAATGTATACTGTAGTGGGTTAATGTAGTTTAGGGTTAATGTATACCTGTAGTGGGTTGAATGTATACCTGTAGTGGGTTAATGTATACCTGTAGGGGTTAATGTATACCTGTAGGGGTTAATGTATACCTGTAGTGGTTAATGTATACTGTAGGTTCATGTTACTGTAGTGGGTTAATGTATACCTGTAGTGGGTAATGTTACTGTAGTGGGTTAATGTATTTAGGTTAATGTTATACCTGTAGGGTTATGTATACTGTAGGGGTTCAACTGTATAAACTGTAGTGGGTTCATGTTACCTGTAGTGGGTTAATGTAGTTAGGGTTAATGTATACCTGTAGGGGTTAATGTATACCTGTAGTGGGTTATGTATACTGTAGGGGTTAATGTATACCTGTAGAGGGTTAATGTATACCTGTAGTGGTTTAACTGTAACCTGTAGTGTTAATGGTATACTGTAGTGGGTTAATGTATACGTAGTGGGTAATGTATGACCTGTATTGGGTTTAATGTATACCTGTAGGGGTTATGTAGTGGGTTATGTATACCTGTATGGTATGTATATGTAGTGGGTTAATGTAGTTAGGGGTAATGTTTACGTGTAGTGGGTTAATGTATACCTGTAGTGGTTAATGTAGTTAGGTTAATGTATACCTGTAGTGGGTAATGTATACTTGAAGGTTAATGTATACTGTAGAGGGTTAATGTATACTGTAGGGGTTAATGTATACCTGTAGTGGGTTATTGTAGTTAGGGTTAATGTATACTTGTAGTGGTTAATGTATACTGTAGTGGGTTAATGTATACCTGTAGAGGTTAATGTTACCTGTAAGGGTTAATGTAACTGTAGGGTAATGTATACTGTAGGGGTTAATGTAGTTAGGTTAATGTATACTGTAGTGGGTTATGTAGTTAGGGTTAATGTATACCTGTAGTGGGTTAATGTATACCTGTAGGGTTAATGTATACTGTAGTGGTTAATGTATACCTGTAGGTTAATGTATACTGTAGTGGTAATGTATACCTGTAGAGGGTTAATGTATACCTGTAGAGGGTTAATGTATACTGTAGGGGTTAATTATACCTGTAGAGGGTTATGTAGTTAGGGTAATGTATACCTGTAGTGGGTTAATGTAGTTAGGGGTAATGTTACCTGTAGTGGGTTAATGTATACCTGTAGGGGTTAATGCATACCTGTAGTGGTTAGAGGTATAACCTGTAGTAAGTTAACTGTTAGGGTTAATGTATATAGGTTAATGTATACTGTAGTGGTTAATGTATACCTTGTAGTGGGTTAATGTAATGACCTGTAAGGGTTATGTATACTGGTGAG
>NW_019946270.1:15616-32738 GCF_002910315.2 Salvelinus sp. IW2-2015 | reverse complement strand
GAAAAACAGGTTGGCTCTGTACCGGATAAACAGGTGGGGCTCTGTTACCTGAATAACAGGTGGGTTCTGTACCTGAATAACAGGGTGGGGTTGTGTAACCTGAATAAAAGGGGCGTTCTTGTACCTCGAATAACAGGGGGTTATGTACCTGAATAACAGGTGGGTTATGTACTCTGAATAACAGGTGGTTCTGACTGAAATATAGTTGGTGGTACCTGATAACAGGTGAGGTTATGTACCGAATAAACAGTGTTGGGGGTATGACCTGAATAACAGGTGGGGTTATGTACCTGAATAACAGGTGGGGGTTATGGTACCTGAATAACAGGTGGTATGTACCGAATAACGTGGGGTTATGTACCTGGAATAACAGGTGGGGTTATGTACCTAATAACAGGTGGGTCTGTACCTGAAGTAACAGGTGGGGTAGGCTAAATGTACCTGAATAACAGGTGGGGTTATGTACCTGAAATTACATGCTGGGGTTATGATACCTGATAAACAGTGGTAGCGCGTTCTGTACCTGATAACAGGTGGGTATTACTCTGAATAAACAGTGGCGTTACCTGATACCTGAATTAACAGGCTGAAACGTAGATATGTACCTGAATAACAGTGGGGTTATGTACTGAATAACATGTGGGTGCTGTACCTGAATAACAGGTGGGTTACTGTACCTGAATAACAGTTGGGGCTGTGATGATAACATGTACCTGAATAACAGGTGGGTTATGTACCTGAATAACAGGTGGGGTTAGTGTACTAGTACCTGAATAACAGTGGGGCTCTGTACCTGAATAACAGGTGGGGCTCTGTACCTGAATAACAGGTGGGGGCTGTACCTGAAATATACTAGGGGTTATGTACCTTGAATAACAGGTGGGGTTATGTACCTGAATAACAGGTGGGGTTTACTGTACCTGAATAACAGGTGGGTTATGGTACCTGAATAACAGTGTGGGGTTCTGTGTAACCTGAAAACAGGTGGGGTACTGGTACCTGAATAACAGGTGGTTATCTGTACCTGAATAACAGGTGGGTTAATGTTACCTGAATAAAACAGGTGGGGTCTGTACCTGAATAACAGGTTGGGGCTCTGTACCTGAATAACAGGTGGGCTCTGTAAGACCTGAATAAACAGGTGGGGCTGTACCTGAATAACAGGTGGGGCTTTGTACCTGAATAACAGTGGGTATGTACCTGAAAACAGGAGGGGCTATGTACCTGAATAACAGGTGGGGTTATGTACCTGAAGTAACAGGTGGAGGCTCTGCTACCTGAATAACAGGTGGGTCTGACCTGAATAACCAGGTGGGGCTCTGTACCTGAATTAACAGGTGGGGCTCTGTACCTGAATAACAGGTGGGTTGTGTAACCTGAAATAACAGGTGGGGGCTAATGTACCTGAATAACAGGTGGGTTATGTACCTGTAATAACAGGTGGGGCTTCTGTACCCTGAATAACAGGTGGGGCTCTGTACCTGAATAAACAGGTGGGGCTATGTACCCTGAATAACAGGTGGGGATACTGTACCTGAATAACAGGTGGGGTTCTTGTACTCTGATAACAGGTGGCTATTGTACCTGAATAACAGGTGGGGATTACCTGAATATGTGCTATGAATAACAGTGGGTTATGTAGCTGAATAACAGGTGGGGCTCTGGTACCTGAATTAACAGGTGGGGTTATGTACCTGAATACAGGTGGGGCTCTGTACCTGAATAATGTAGGTGGGGGCTTGTACCTGAATAACAGGTGGGGTCTGTACCTGAAACAGGTGGGCTCTGTACCTGAATAACAGCAGGGCTCTGTACCTGAATAACAGCGGGGTTAACCTGATAAACAGGTTGGGGCTCTGACCTGAATAACAGGTGGGGTTATGACCTGAATAACAGTTGGGGCTCTGCTACCTGAATAACAGGTGGGGTATGTACCTGAATAAACAGGTGGGGCTCATGTACCTGAATAACAGTGGGGTTATGTTACCTGAATGAACAGGTGGGGCTTGTTACCTGAATAACAGGTGGGGTTTGTACCTGATAACAGGTGGGTTGTACCTGAATAACAGGTGGGTCTGTACCTGAATAACAGGTGGGTTCTGTACCTGAATAACAGGTGGGGTTACTGTACCTGAATAAAAGGTGGGGCTATGTACCTGAATAAACAGGTTGGGGTTATGTACCTGAATAACAGGTGCGGTGTTGTACCTGAATAACAGGTGGGGCTTGTACCTGAATAACAGGTGCGCTTATGAATAAACAGGTGGGGTTATGTACCTGAATAACAGGGTCTGTACCTGAAACAGGTGGGTATGTACCTGAATAACAGTGCGGTGTACTGAAATAACAGGTGGGGTTATGTACCTGAATAACAGGTTGGCTGCTGTACCTGAATAACAGGTGGGGTTATGTACCTGAATAACAGGTGGGCTCTGCATACCTGAATAACAGGTGGGGTCTGTACCTGAATAACAGGTGGGGCTCGATGCCTGAATAACAGTGGGGTCTGTACCTGAATAAACAGGTGGGGTTCTGTACCTGAATAACAGGGGGCTCTGTCCTGGAATACAGCGTGGGGTTCTGTACCTGAATAACAGGTGGGTTCTGTACCTGAATAACATTGGGGTTCGTGTACCTGAATAACAGGGTTCTGTACCTAAATAACAGGGTGTATGTACCTGAAAACAGGTGGGGTATGTTACCTGAATAACAGGTGGGTTATGTACCTGAATACAGGTTGTCGGTCGTGTACCTGAAAACAGGTGGGGTTTTACCTGATAACAGGTGGGGATGTACCTGATAAACAGGTGGGGTTCTGTACCTGAATAACAGGTGGGGTTATGTACCTGAATAAAACAGGTGGGGTTTATGTACCTGAATAACAGGTTGGGTATCTGTAACCTGAATAACAGGTGGGGTTATGTACCTGAATAACAGTGAGGGTTATGTACCTGAATAACAGGTGGGCTTCTGTACCTGAATAACAGGTGGGGTTCTGTACCTGAAATAACAGGGGGGCTTCTGTACCTGAATAGACACGATGTTGTGGGTTATGTACCTGAATAACAGGTGGGGGTTGTACCTGAATAACAGGTGGGGTTATGTACCGAATAACAGGTGAAGGGTTCTGTACCTGAATAACAGGTGGGGTTATGTACCCTGAAAACAGGTGGGTCTGTACCTGATAACATGTGGGGTTGTACCTGAATACAGGTGGGGTCTGTACCTGAATAACAGGTGGGTTATGTACCTGAATAACATGTGGGCTTTACTGTACCTGAATAACAGGTGGGGTTATGTACCTTGAATAACAGGTGGGTTTTGTACCTGAAAACAGGTGGGGTTCTGTACCTGAATAACAGTGGCGGCTATGTACTGAATAACAGGTGGGGTTATGTACCTGAATAACAGGTGGGTTATGTACCTGAATAACAGGTGGTTTGCTACCTGAATAACAGGTGGGGTCTGTACCTGAATAACAGGGGGCTCTGTAACCTGAATTAACAGGTGGGGCTCTGTACCTGAAAATAAACAGGGTGGCTATGTACCTGAATAATAACAGGTGGGCTCTATGTACCTGAATAACAGGTGGGGCTCTGTACCTGAATAACAGGTGGGGCTTACTGTACTGTATGAATAACAGGTGGGCTAGTACCTGAATAACAGGTGGGGTTATGTAACCTGAATAACAGGTGGGGCTACGTACCTGAATAACAGGTGGGTTATGTACCTGAAATAACATGTGCGGTTATGAATAGACAGGTGGGTGTACTATAAGGGGTGTACCTGAAATACAGTGGAGTACTAATAACGTGGGTTTGTACCACGTCGGTTAACTAAATAAGCATGGTAGCCCTGATAAACGGTAGGCTTGTACCTGAAACAGGTGGTCTGTACGCTGAATAAACAGGTGGGGTTACTTGACCTGAATAACATGTGGGGTTATGTACCTGAATAACAGGTGGGTATAGTGCTTATACGGTGCTTCTGATAACCAATACAGGTGGGGTTTACTGTACCCTGCAATAACAGGTGGGGTCTGTACCTGAATAACAGTGGGGTTCTGTACTGAGAAAACAGGTGGGGTACTGTACCTGGAATAACAGGTGGGGCTTTGTACCTGAATAACAGGTGGGGTTCTGTACTGAATACAGGTGGGTCGTTGTACCGGAATAAAGGTGGGTTTGTCGTAATAACGTGGGTACCTGAATAACAGGGGGTTATGTACCTGAATAAACAGGTGGGGTTATGGAACTGTAAAAGCTTTTTCTGTACCTGAATAAACAGGGTGGGTTATGTAACCTGAATAAAAGACATGGGTGTATGTACCTGAATAAAACAGGTGGGACTTGGTACCTGAATAACAGGTTGGGGTTCTGTATCCGATGAACAGGTGGGGTTTGTACTTGAATAACAGGTGGGGGTTTGTACCTGAAAACAGGTGGTCTTACAATGAATAACAGGTGGGGTGTATGTACCTGAAAACAGTGGGTTATGACTGTCAGGTGGTATCACTGAGATAACAGGTGTGTTCTGTACCTGAATAACAGGTGGGGTACTGTACCGTGATAATCAGGTGGGGCTCACCTAATAAAGTGGGCTCCTGACCTGAATAACAGGTGGGGTTAATGTACCTGTAACAGGGTGAGTACAATTGGGGTTATGTACCGGAATAACAGGGTGGGCTCTGTAACCTGAAATAAACAGGTGGGGCCTCTGTACCTGAATAAAGGTGGGGCTATGTGACCTGAATAACAAGGTGGGTATGTACCTGAATAACATGTGGGGTATTACCTGAACATAACAGGTGGGTGTCTGTAACTCGTATGAATAGACAGGTGGGGTTATGTACCTGATACAGGTTATGGACCGAAGAAGGTGGGGTTTATAGCTGATACATGGGCCTGAGAAATACAGGTGAGAGTATGTACTGAACAACAGGTGGGGTTTTACCTTGATAACATGTGGCGTTCTGTACCTGAATAACAGGTTGGTAGTATACAGGATGTACCTGAATAACAGGTGGGGTTAACTGTACCTGATAACAGGTGAGGTCTGTACGATAATGCGGTTACCTGAATAGACATGGTGGGGTCTGCTACTGAATACGTGTTGAATAACAGGTGGGCTTACTGTACCTGAATAACAGGGTGGGTCTTGTACCTGAAAACAGGATTGGGGTTTATGTACCTGAGATAACAGGTGGGGTTCTGTACCTGCAATTAACAGTTGGGCTCTGTACCTGAATAACAGGTGGGGCCGATGTACCTGAAAAACAGGTGGGGTTATGTACCTGAATAACAGGTTGGGCTATGTACCTATAACAGGGTTGGTAATAACAGGTGGGTGTACTGCATAGTGGCATGTACCTGAATAACAGGTGGTTGCACGAATGAAGGGGTAGTCTCTTAGTACCTGAATAACAGGTGGGTACGTGCATCGGGAGTTACCTGAATACAGGGGTTACCGTCAGGTGGGCTTCTGAATGTGGGTGTGACCTGAATAACAGGTCTGAGAATACCAGTCGGGATGTCATCATTTGGTTATGTAACCTGAATAACAGGTGGGGCTCTGTACCTGAATACAGGTGGGGCTCTGTACCTGAATAACAGGTGTGGGTATTGTACCTGAAAAAAAGGTGGCGGTATTGTACCTGAAATAACAGGTGGGTTTATGTACCTGAAACAGCTTACAACATGTGGGGTAGGCCGAATCGTGGGTATGTACCTGAATAACAGGTGGGGAGCTCTGTACTGGGTTTGTACCTGAATAACAGGTGGGGTACGCAATAAATGTTGTACCTGAATAAACAGGTGGGGCTATGTACCTGAATAACAGGTGGGGTATGTACGTGATAACAGTGGGCTATGTACCTGAATAACAGTGTGGGGTTATGTACCTGAAATAACATGTGCGGTTATGAAATAACAGGTGGGGTTATGTACCTGAATACAACACGTTGGGGTTCGGCTCAGGGTTATGCACCTGAATAACAGGTGGGTCCTGTAGAAGGTGGTTATGTACCTGAAAACAGGTGGGGCTCTGTACCCTGCATAATACTGTGGGTTGTACCTGAATAAACAGGTGGGGTCTTGTACCTGAGAAATAACGGATCTGTATGAAAATCGGGGTTTACTGTACCTGAATAACAGTGGTGCGTACTGAATCAGTTGGTCCCTGAATAACAGGTTGGGTCTGTCACCTGAATAAAGGTGGGTTATGTACCTGAATAACAGGTGGGGTGCTATGTACCTGAATAACAGGGTGGCTGTTACCTGAATAACAGGTGCGGGTATGTACCTGAAATAACAGGTGGCGGTTCTGTAACCTGAATAACAGGTGGGTCTTGTACCTGAATAACAGGTGGCGGTTGTACCTGAATAACAGGTGGGTTCATGTACCTCTAGAAACAAGGTGGGGCTATGTACCTGAAATAACAGGTGGGGTATGTACCTGAATAAAACAGATTGGGGTTCTATGACCGAATAACAGGTGGGTGTTCATGACCTAAAATAACAGGTGGAGTTTTGTACCATGAATAACAAGGTGGCTCTGTACCTGAATACACAGGTGGGTTATGTACCTGAATAACAGGTGGGGTTATGTACCTGAATAACAGGTGGGGTTCTGTACCTGAATAACAGGTGGGGTTATGTACCTGAATAACAGGTGGGGTTATGTACTTGAATAACAGGTGGGGCTCTGCACCTGAATAACAGGTGGGGCTCTGCACCTGAATAACAGGTGGGGCTCTGCACCTGAATAACAGGTGGGGCTCTGCATCTGCCTTGAATAACAGATTGCCACTGCTCCAAAGCAATTATATGAGGAACCACTGACTGGCTGCATGTTTCTATTATCCAGATACCTGCTGGTACCTCTTAACTGGTTAGCCTCATGAGCTGTCCTAACCAGTTAAGAGGTACCAGCAGGTATCTGGATAATAACCTCATTAGCTGCCCTAACCAGTTAAGCGGTACCAGCAGGTATCTGGATAATAGAAACATGAGCTCTCCTAACCAGTTAAGTGGTACCAGCAAGTATAATAACCTCATGAGCTGTCCTAATATCCAGAAACCTGCTGGTACCTCTTAAAACCTGTCTAGGGCAGGTTGTTCCGCTAGCGGAACCCCACGACAACATTCCGCTGAAAAGGCGAAATTCCAAAATATTTTAGAAATATTTAACTTTCACACATTAACAAGTCCAATACAGCAAATTAAATATAAACATCTTGTTAATCTACCCATCGTGTCCAATTTCAAAAATGATTTACAGCAAAAGCACAACATATGATTATGTTAGATCATAGCCAAGTCAAAAAAAAAAATCCAGCCAAAGATAGCAGTCACAAAAAGCAGAAATATAGATAAAATTAATCACTAACCTTTGATGATCTTCATCAGATGACACGCATAGGACATCATGTTACACAATACATGTATGTTTTGTTCGATAATGTGCATATTTATATCCAAAAATCTCAGTTTACATTGGCACGTTACGTGCAGTAATGTTTTGATTCCAAAACATCCGGTGATTTTCCCAGAAATACTAATAATAAACATTGATAAAAGATGCAAGTGTTTTTTACAGAATTAAAGATAGACTTATCCTCTATGCAACCGCTGTGTCAAATTTCAAAAAAACTTTACGGAAAAATAATAATCTGAGAACGGCGCTCAGAACCCAAAAACAGCCAAAGACAACTCCGTCATCTTGGAGTCAACATTAGTTAGAAAAAACACTCTAAATATTCACTTACCTTTGATGATCTTCATCAGAAGGCACTCCCAGGAATCCCAGTTCGACAATAAATGACTGATTTGTTCCATAAAGTTCCATAAAGTCCATCATTTAGCCACTTGTTGTTAGCGTGTTCAGCCCAGTAATCCATCTTCATGATGAAATGGCGCGACCATTTCATCCATGACAAAAACTCAAAAAGTTCCATTACAGGTCGTAGAAACAAGTCAAAACATGTCTGCAATCAATCTTTAGGATGTGTTTAACATCAATAAGGTTCCAACCGGAGAATTTCATTGTCTGAAGAAAAGCATTGGAACGAGAGCATACTCTCTTGGGAGTGCGCGTCATGAGACCGAGGCTCTCTGCCAGGCCACTCACTCAAATAGCTCCCATGAGCAGGGACATATGAAGTAATCGCTAAAAAACAGGCCTCATTTTAGGTCATTTTTCACCCTGCCAGCTCCTATTAGTTCTATTGAGCACCGTGGCACCAACTCACCTTCTGAACATTCTATTCCCACCTCATTGTTCAGCTTCACAATGTCAGCTTCTCTATTATTATCAATGAGACCTGCCTGCGTTCACATTATAGGTAACTTATTATTAACACGGTTACGGCTACTTTGTGAGCAAGCTCACTGTTCACCTGGATACACATTGTGGTGACCCACAGCGTTAGCGATGCCTGGCGCATAGCCATCAAACATAAAGCTGACAAACATCGGCTGATGTAAAAAGGGCTTTATAAATACATTTGATTGATTAGGGATTTTCTGGTCTTTTTTATTTTTTACCTTTATTCACCTAGGCAAGTCAATTAAGAATAAATTCTTATTTACAGTGACGGCCGAAGTCGAACGACTCTAGGGGACTCCCAATCATGGCCGGTTGTGATACAGCCTGGAATCTAGATCCAAGATGGCGCAGCAGTCAGACGTCTTTTGTCCTCGTCTTGTCATGTCCCTTGTATATAACTTTTTATATGTTTTTCTTTGCATATCTTTTGTAGATTTTTTCTAAAACTCAACTTCAAAACAGTCTCCTGCAACCTGCCTCACCCAATGTGGTGCAGATCTGTATTATAGTGAGCCAGCCAGCTCACTAGCTACTAGCTTGCAGTCAGCTAACCACTGCTTGTGATCATCAGCTAACCTTTAGCTCGGAAAGCTCTCGCCAGTTTGTACAACGCGACTCAAACCAGAGCATACCAGACCTATTTTCTCTCCATGTCCCCAGATTCCTACTGCAAGCATCTTCACAGCTAGCTAGCTGCTATCCTACTGGCTAATGTCGGTCCTGGAGCAAGCACCAATTAGCTTGGAGTTAGCCCCTGCTAGGCCCTTTCTCCCGGCTAGCTGAAGAGGCCCATCAGCCACTCCTGGGCTACAATACCCGGACCCCTTCTACTGCCGGTACGGGGCACGGAACCCCGCCGATCCTTCACGACTGGACTACGACGTAATCTGCTCGAGGGGGTACTCAACTTGCCTCTACATCGCGACGTCCCCTGAATGCCCATCCACTAGCCGCGGCCCGCTAGCTGCTAGCTGTTTAGAGCATATTGGACTGTTAGCTGTATAGATCCATCGGCCAATTTCTTGGGCCACTATACCTATTTTGCCAATTGGACTTGGACCCCAATGCTACTCGGAACCCTACTAATCCATCACGACTGGTCTATCGACTTCACCGCACGCGGAGGCTAAAACAGACTTTCCTCCATTGAGACGTCCCTCTAAGGCCCTTCTGCTAGCTTGTTTGCCCTGGCCTGCTAGCTGTCTGAATCGCCGTGTCTCCAGCCAGCCCAACCACTCACTGGACCCCTATTGATCACTCGGCTGAGCATGCCTCTCCCTAATATCAATATGCCTTGTCCATTACTGTCCTGGTTAGTGATAATTGTCGCATTTCACTGTAGAGCCGCTAGCCCTGCTCAATATGCCTTAACCTAACAATTAGTTCCACCTCACACATATGCGGTGACATCACCTGGTTTAAACGTCTCTAGAGACAATATATCTAATATATATCTCATCATTACTCAATGCCTAGGTTTACCTCTAATGTACACACATCCTACCATACCTCTGTCTGTACATTATGCCTTGAATCTATTCTCTCACGCCCAGAAACCTGCTCCTTTTACTCTCTGCTCTGAACGCACTAGACGAATAGTCCTGATAGCCTTTAGCCGTACCCTCATCCTACTCCTCCTCTGTTCCTCTGGTGATGTAGAGGTTAATCCAGGCCCTGCAGTGCCTAGCTCCACTCCTAATCCCCAGGTGCTCTCATTTGTTGACTTCTGTAACCATAAAAGGTTTCATGCATGTTAACATTAGAAGCCCCCTCCCTAAGTTTGTTTTATTCACTGCTTTAGCACACTCTGCCAACCTAGATGTCCTAGCCGTGTCTGAATCCTGGTTTAGGAGGTCCACCAAAAACCCTGAAATTACAATCTCTAACTATAACATTTTCCTATAAAATGGAACTGCCAAAGGGGGCGGTGTTGCAATCTACTGCAGAGATAACATGCAGAGTTCTGTCTTACTATCCAGGTCTGTACCCAAACAATTCGAGCTTCCACTTTTAAAAATCTATCTTTACAGAAAAAAGTCTCTCACCGTTGCCGCTTGCTATAGACCAACCTCTGCCCCCAGCTGTGCCCTGGACACCATATGTGAACTGATTGCCCCTATCTATCTTCAGAGCTTGTGCTGCTAGGTGACCTATACTGGGACCTGCTTAACACCCCGGCCGTCCTACAATCTAAGCTTGATGCCCTCAATCTCACACAAATTATCACCCACCAGGTACAACCCCAAATCCGTAAACACGGGCACCCTCATAGATATCATCCTAACCAACTTGCCCTCCAAATACACCTCTGCTGTTTTCAACCAAGATCTCAGCGATCACTGCCTCATTGCCTGCATCCGTAATGGGTCTGCGGTCAAACGACCACCCCTCATCACTGTCAAATGCTCCCTAAAACACTTCAGCGAGCAGGCCTTTCTAATCAACCTGGCCCGGGTATCCTGGAAGGATACTGACCTCATCCYGTAAGTAGAGGATTCCTGGTTATTCTCTAAAAGTGCCTTCCTCACCAGCATGCCCAATTCAAAAGTTTTAGAACCAGGAACAGATATAGCCCATGGCTCTCTCCAGACCTGACTGCCCTTGACCAGCACAAAAATGTTCTGTGGCGTTCTGCTTTAGCATCGAACAATGTAAAGTCGATGAAGAATAAGAGCACCTCCTCCCATCTGCCCACTGCACTGAGGCCAGGAAACACTGTCACCACCGATTAATCCACTATAATTGAGAATTTCAATGAACATTTTTCCTACGGCTGGCCATGCTTTCCACCTGGCTACCCCTACCCCGGTCAACTGCCCTGCGCTCCCCACAGCAACTCGCCCAACCCTCCCCCACTTCTCCTTCACCCAAATCCAAATAGCTGATGTTCTGAAAGAGCTACATAATCTGGACCCCAACAAATCAGCCGGGCTAGACAATCTGGACCCTCTCTTTCTAAAACAAGAGACACTCTAGATCCAAACCGCTACATACCTATATCTATTCTACCCTGCTTTCTAATGTCTTCGAAAGCCAAGTTAACAAACAGATTAAAGGACATTTTGAATCCCACCGTACCTTTTCCACTATGCAATCTGGTTTCAGAGCTGGTCATGGGTGCACCTCAGCCATGCTCAAGGTCCTAAACGGTATCATAACCGCCATCGATAAGAGACATTACTGTGCAGCCGTATTCATCAACTTGGCTAAGGCTTTTGACTCTGTCAATCACAACATTCTTATTGGCAGACTCAACAGCATTGGTTTCTCAAATGATTGCCTCGACTGGTTCACCAACTACTTCTCTGATAGAGTTCAGGGTGTCAAATCGGAGGGCCTGTTGTCCGGACCTCTGGCAGTCTCTATGGGGGTGTCACAGGGTTCAATTCTCGGGCTGACTCTTTTCTCTGTATACATCAATAATGTCGCTCTTGCTGCTGGTGATACTCTGATCCACCTCTACGCAGATGACACCATTCTGTATACATTTACATTTACATTTAAGTCATTTAGCAGACGCTCTTATCCAGAGCGACTTACAAATTGGTGCATTCACCTTATGATAACCAGTGGAAGCAACCCTTTTACAATAGTGCATCTAACTTTTAAGGGGGGGGGGGGGGGGTTAGAAGGATTACTTTATCCATCCTAGGTTTCCTTAAAGAGGTGGGGTTTTCAGGTGTCTCCGGAAGGTGGGTGATTGACTCCGCTGACCTGGCGTCGTGAGGGAGTTGTTCCACCATTGGGTGCCAGAGCAGCGAACAGTTTTGACTGGGCTGAGCGGGAACTGTACTTCCTCAGCGGTAGGGAGACGAGCAGGCCAGAGGTGGATGAACGCAGTGCCCTGTTTGGGTGTAGGGCCTGATCAGAGCCTGAAGGTACGGAGGTGCCGTCCCCTCACAGCTCCGTAGGCAAGCACCATGGTCTTGTAGCGCGATGCGAGCTTCAACTGGAAGCCAGTGGAGAGAGCGGAGGAGCGGGATGACGTGAGAGAACTTGGGAAGGTTGAAACACCAGACGGGCTGCGGCGTTCTGGATGAGTTTGTAGGGGTTTAATAGCACAAGGCAGGGAGCCCAGCCAACAGCGAGTTGCCAGTAATCCACGGCAGATGGACAAGTGCCTGGATTAGGAGACCTGCGCCGCTTCCTGTGTGAGGCAGGTCGTACTGCGAATGTTGTAGAGCATGAACCTACAGGAGGTCACCGCCTTGATGTGAGTTGAGAACCGACAGGGTTGTGTCCAGATCACGCCAGGGTTTTAGCACTCTGGAGGAGGACACAATGGAGTTGTCAACCGTGATGGCGAGATCATGGAACGGGCAGTCGCTTCCCGGGAGGAAGAGCAGCTCCGTCTTGCCGAGGTTCAGCTTGAGGTGGTGATCCGTCATCCAAACTGATATGTCTGCCAGACATGCAGAGATGCGATTCGCCACCTGGTTATCAGAGGGGGGAAAGGAGAAAGATTGTGTGGTCGTCTGCATAGCAATGATAAGGAGAGACCATGTGAGGATATGAAGAAGCCAAGTGACTTGGTGTATAGCGAGAATAGGAGAGGCCTAGAACAGAGCCCTGGGGGACACCAGTGGTTGAGAGCACGTGGTGCGGAGACAGATTCTCGCCAACGCCACTGGTAGGAGCGACTTGTCAGGTAGGACGCAATCCAAGCGTGGGCCGCGCCGGAGATGCCCAGCTCGGAGAGGGGCGAAGAGGAGGATCTGACATGGGTTCACAGTACAAAGGCGAGGGCCGATAGGTCTAGAAGGATGACGAGCAGAGGAGAGGAGAGTTAGCTTTAGCATGTGGGAGCGCCTCCGCTGACACAGAGAAGAAGCAGTCTCAGTTGAATGACTAGTCTGAAAACCTGACTGATGTTGGATCAAGAAGTCATTCTGAGAGAGATAAGCGGAGACTTGGCCAAGGACGCACGTTCAAGAGTTTTGGAGAGAAAAGAAAGAAGGGATAACTGGGTCTGAGTTGTTGACATCGGAGGGATCGAGTGTAGGTTTTTCAGAAGGGGTGCAACCTCGACTCTCTGAAGACACTGGACACTGTGTTGTTGGACCCACTGTGTTAACTAACCCCTAATAACCTCCAAATGATGCTTCAATGCCATCGACAAACTCTCCTTCTGTGGCCCCAACTGCTTTTAAATACAAAAAACCTAAATGCCATGCCTCTTCAACCGATTCGCTGACCCCGCCCTACCGCCGTCCAGGCATCACTACTCTGGACGGTTCTGACTTAAGAATATTGTGGACAACTACACAAATACCTATGGTCTGGTTAGACCTGTAACTCTCACTTCCAACTCGCATTTAACATCCTTCTCCAAAAATTAACATGTCTACACAATTTGGCGTTGTCTATTCCGCAACCAAAGCATCCTTTCTATCATGCTGCAAACATACCTCGTACAACTAACCTCTACCGATCCTAGACTTCGCGATTCCATTTTCAAAATAGCTTCCAACACTCTACTCAACAAATTTGGATGCAGTCTTATCACAGCTCGCCATCCGTTTTTGCCACAAAGACCATATTACTACCACCACCAGCGGAACCTGTAAGATCTCTTGTTGGTCTGGCCCCTCGCTTCATACTCGTCGCCAAACCCACTGGCTCCAGGTCATCTACAAGTCTCTGCTAGGTAAAGCCCCGCCTTATCTCAGCTCTCTGGACACCATAGCAGCACCCACCCGTAGCACGCGCTCCAGCAGGTATATCTCACTGGTCACCCCCAAAGCCAATTCTTCCTTTGGCCTTCTCTCCTTTCAGTTCTCTGCTGCCAATGACTGGAACGAACTGCAAAAATCACTGAAGCTGGAGACTCTTACCTCCCTCACTAGCTTTAATTAAGCACCAACTGTCAGAGCAGCTCACAGATCACTGTACCTGTACATAGCTCATCTGTAAACAGCCCATCCAATCTACCTCCTCCCCATACTGTATTTATTTATCTTGCTCCTTTGCACCCCCGTATCTCTACATGCACATTCATCTTCTGCACATTCTACCATTCCATTGATTAATTGCTATATTGTAATTACTTCGCCACCATGGCCGATTTATTGCCTTACCTCGACCATCTCATTTGCACATGCTGTATATAGATTTTTCTACTGTATTATTGATTGTATGTTTGTTTATTCCATGTGTAACTCTGTGTTATTGTATGTGTCGAACTGCTTTGCTTTATCTTGGCAAGGTCACAGTTGCAAATGAGAACTTGTTCTCAACTAGTCTACCTGGTTAAATAAAGGTGAAACACTGTATGTATATATTTTCTTTAAATCGAGCCAGGGTGTCTGTAGTGATGCCTCTATCACTGAGATGCAGTGCCTTAGACTCATGCATCACTTGAGAGCCCATATTTGTTCTCAGAAAAAGGTGTACAACCTAAACAAAACGCATGTCCCTGTCCTCTTTTTTCAAGATGTGGATGACTTAAACAGCCAGAATATATTTTTATAATTAAGATTTGTTTGTTTTTGTAAGTTTTTTTTTTCTCTAAATGGCTGCTGTGTAATTTGATATGCATCGAAAGTATTTTGCTTTTTAGTTTTGTTATTTTTATTATATTTATTTTTGCAAGGAAGCACACTTGATTAACAAGCCACATTAGTTTTATTTTTCAAATATGGTTTGAAATGGGTGACCTAGTAACCTCTATGTTGAAGTCCAGCAATTGGCGTGGGATAAGTGGGGCAGGTTGGAGACTGATCTAAAGAATTAACAAGAAAAATACACTTTATTTCTCAGCTGCCTCACCAATGTCTGTACGTGAATTAATAACTTTGAATTGCCATATTTCCAATAGATGGCAGCATAAGACCACGTAGGCATCAGTTATAGGCTACAAGCAGCAATATGATTGACATAAAATATCATGCAACCACAGACTATATGTCCCATGATTTTCTAAAATGGTCACGTATTACTTTAGTTAGCTATTTATCTCATATTAGGGCTGCGTTGCTTTTGGGAGAGCAAAGAAATAGTGACAATAGCAGGTATTGAACCCTGGGTAAATAATCACTAGTCAGAACCTCAACCTTAGTATACATGTATTATAAAAAATAATCTCAATATCTGATATTGAGAGTAAACAACCTCGGAATAGAAAAGACAAGAGTGCGTCTTCCAGCCCGCCAATAAATTACGTCATGCAACCCGGTTAGTAAATGTACCTCAACATGCCCCTGGAGAAGGCAGAGTGACGACACCAGCTTTTTAGTGGGGCTGAGTTGACTACTTGCGAGAGAAGGCAGAGTGGGTTGATACTGGTTGATGAATTTGACAATGAATCTACACGTTTTTCTCAACCGGAGATGTCTGAATTAATGTTCAGGCTTATTGAACATAAAAACAGGTAATAATAAACATGAATCATCATTATATTACTTCACAGTAATCTGTTAAATGCTTTTTCAGTCCTTCCTCTTGTGTTAGCAGTGTGGAAAGGGACAGAAAGAAGCACACAGGAGTATTCCTGTGACGGGGAGTGGTGGTGAATCCAGGGAGAAAACTAAACTAATCTTCTGAAATATAATATGTGGTTTTATGCCTCCATCTATTGGAATTATGTAGCAACTGCAGTAGTACTGAATAATATGTAATTCCTTCCTAATGTAGTAATTACTCAGAATTGCAAAAGATTACATTTTCTAGTTCATTTTACCACTTACAACCATAAATAACAATGTATTGCATAACAAACAATGAAACTGACATAAACCAAAAAAATCATACATTTAGTTAATTATATATATGAAAACCTATTTATTTAGATGAGTGACATTATCTGCCTAAGTAACACCCCTGTAGACAAAGAAGAGCTCTCCAGTAGGTACCAAAACATTCAAAGGACATTTTCTCAGAAATTTATCATCTTTTAAAGCATAATTACTTTCCCATTGCTCCTCAACTGTGGTGTAATGATATACCATTTTCTAGCCCTGAGTCTCTACTTTTATCCAACATAAAAAACACAATTTCAAATTGTGCTACATAAGACCGAATCAAGCCGGTCAGACACATTTAACTGTGTAAAACCTAGCAGTACTACTGATTTCTCTGAGAGTGAGGCAGATATATATTATTACTGTGTAAAACCTAGCAGTACTACTGATTTCTCTGAGAGTGAGGCAAGATATATATTATTCTGTGTAAAACCTAGCAGTTACTATGATTTCTCTGAGAGTGATGGCAGATATTATATTTACTACGTGTTGTTGTTAAAAACCTACAGTACTTACTGATTTCTCTGGGTGAGCAGTATATATATTACTGTTAAAACCTAGCCAGTTACTAACTGATTTCTCTGAGAGTGAGGCTTCAGATATATATTACTTCTCGTTTGTAAAACCTAGCAGTACTACTGATTTCTCTGAGAGTGAGGCAGATATATATATTACTGATGTAAAACCTAAGCAGTACTAGATTTCTATCTGAGAGTGAGGCAGATATATATTATTAACTGTATTAAAACCTAGCAGTACTACTGATTTCTCTGAGAGTGAGGCAGATATATATTATTTACTGTGTAAACCTAGCAGTACTTACTGATTGTCTCTTGAGAGTGAGGCAGATATATATTATTACTGTATAAAACTAGCAGTACTACTGATTTCTCTGAGAGTGAGGCCAATATATATTTTACTTGTGTAAACTAGCAGTACTACTGATTTCTCTGAGAGTGAGGCAGATATATATATTACTGTGGTAAAACCTAGCAAGTACTACGGGATTTCCTGAGAAGTGAGGCAGATATATATTATTACAGTGTAAAACCTAGCAG
>NW_019946270.1:11739-15591 GCF_002910315.2 Salvelinus sp. IW2-2015 | reverse complement strand
GGCAGATATTATATTTATCTACGTGTTGTTTTAAAAACCTAGCAGTACTACTGATTTCTCTGAGTGTGAGGCAGATATATATTACTGTGTAAAACCTAGCAGTACTAACTGATTTTCTCTGAGAGTGGGCAGATATATATTATTACTGTTGTAAAACCTAGCAGTACTACTGATTTCTCTGAGTAGTGAGGCAGATATATATATTACTGTATTGTAAAACCTAGCGAAGTACTACGGTATTCTAGAGTGAGGCAGATATATAATTATTACATGTTAAAACCTAGCAGTACTACTGATTTCTCTGAGAGAGTGTGAGGCAGATATATATTATTACTGTGTAAAACCTAGCAGTACTACTGATTTCTCTGAGAGTGAGGCAGATATATAGTATTTCGAAAAATACACTTTATTTCTCTGCTGCCTCACCAATGTCTGTACTTGAATTAATACCTTTTAATTGCTAAATATTTCCAATAGATGGCAGCATAAGACCATGAAGCATCAGTTATAGGCTACAAGCAGCAATATGATTGACATAAAATAGCATGCAACCACAGACTATATGTCCCATGATTTTCTAAAATGGTCACTCATTATTTTAGTTAGCTATATATCTCGTATTAGGTATGTGTTGCTTTACAGAGAGAAAAAAAAAGTTGTGACTATAGCATGTATTGACCCCCGGGGAAATTATCACTAGTCAGAACCTCAACCGTAGTATTCATGCATTTTAAAAATAATCTTAATATCTGATATTGCGAGTAAACAACCTCGGAATAGAAAAGACAAGAGTGGAAATCTTCCAGCCCGCCAATAAATTACTTTATGCAACCTTCCCGGTTAGTAAATTTACCTCAACATGCCCCTCGCTTGCTCGAGAAGGCAGAGTGAAGACACAAGCTCTTTAGCGGGGATGAGTTGGCTACTTGTGAGAGTAGGCAAAGTGTGTCGATGCTGGTTGATGAAATTAACAATGAATGTACTTGGAAAATAAGTTTTTCTCGACCAGAGGTGACTAAATTAATGTTCAGGCTTATTGATAATCGTTATAGTAATGAAGTAAAATTTCAAAACATGAGCGTAAAAATAGATAATAATAAACATGAATCATAATTATATTACTTCACAGTAATCTGTGAAATGCTTTTTCAGTCCTTCCTCTTGCGTTAGCAGTGTGAAAAGGGATAGAAAGAAACGCACACAGGAGTTGTCCTGTTTGGGGGAGTGGTGGTGTTTCCAGGGAGAAAACTAAACTAATCTTCAGAAATGTCATTTGTGGTCATATGTTACCATCTATTGGAAATATGTCGCAACTGCAGTAGTACTGAATAATGTGTAATTCCGTATTAAACTAGGAAATTCTCTGAATTGCTAAATATAACATTTTCTAGTTCATTTTACCACTTACAACCGTAAAATAACAATTTATTGCATAACAAACAATGAATCTAACTAGTTAATTATATATATGAAAACATACTTATTTAGATGGGTGACATTATCTGCCAAAGTAACAGCCCTGTAGACAAAGAAGAGCTCTCCAGTAGGAACCAACACATTCAGCCCTGTAGACAAAGAAGAGCTCTCCAGTAGGTACCAAAAATTCAAAGGCCATTTTCTCAAAAGTGAGGTTACAAGTTTATTAACGTTCAAAGCAGAATTTCTTTCCCATTGTTCCTCAACTGTAGTGTATGATATACCATTTTCTAGCCCTGAGTCTCTACTTTTATCTAATGTGAAAAACACAATTTAAAATATTGCTACATGAGACTGATTTGAGCCGGTCGGTCACATTTGACTGTGTTAAAACAAGCAGTGCTACTTATTTCAGTGAGGCAGATATATAGCATTTTGCAAAGCAACATGATTATTTGTCTCTCTGAAATGAACACATCAAGTGAGAGATTTTAAGCAAATACTTTTCTGTCATTGAATAATCGCATGCCATGATTAACTAGTGAAAAAACACACCAATCTCTTTCATAATGTCTTTAAAAAAGAAATGCAAATTTACAAACATTTCTGAGAAGTGATATATAGCGTTTTGGAATGAAACTCTCCCAATCTGAGCTCAGAGTAGATTAGAGATGTAATGTTTGTCTCTGTTGTGTTGAAGTCCAATCAAGCAGGAGAGACCAGCCTCCCCTGTACCCAGCTGTGTGTCCATGAAGAGTGACTGGAGAGTCTATGGATCCTCCTCTAAACTTTAGAGAGGGAGACTTTTCTACT
Source organism: Salvelinus sp. IW2-2015 (assembly GCF_002910315.2). NCBI lineage: Eukaryota > Metazoa > Chordata > Actinopteri > Salmoniformes > Salmonidae > Salvelinus > Salvelinus sp. IW2-2015. The sequence continues at coordinate 13,362 of NW_019946270.1, read as the reverse complement.
GAACAAAGGTAAGAAGAACTCATGGGTCAGGGTCAGTGAGTTAAACAACACTGTCTCTAGTCATTTCTCTTCTCCCATTTTCCCATTTATTTATGTTGTTTTCATAATCCATAGGCTAATCCTTTTTTCCATTTTCATAGTCCTAAAACAAAATTCAACAAACACAACATTCCCTCTGTGTGTGTGTGTGTGTATGTGTGTGTATATGTGTGTATATGTGTGTGTGTGTTTGTGCACTCCCTGGATGAGGAGATATAATCTCATGTTTTGTCCACAGAAACCAACAGAAGAGATCAGAGTCAGAGATTCTCAGTGGTCAGTCTTCACAGAGTCATCAAACAGACCTGGCCTCCATATTCAGTGTATGTGGTCCTGTTATGTACATTTGTTTTTGTTTACCTCAAGTAAAGTTGATCTGTCAATCATTCATTATTTGTAAATGAGAAAGCATTTATTCTCTTGTTTATCTTATTTACTTGATTTATTTCAGATGGTTGAAGAGAATATTATGACATTTGTGAAGAACGAGCTGAAGATGTTCAAGAGGATTCTTAGTCCAGAACTCCCAGAAGGCTTTGAGAGTCAGAAGCAGGATAAAGAAGTGGTGGATGCTGAAGATGAGAAGCAGGAGAGCAGTGCCAGAGAGGGGGCTCTGAAGATCACACTGCACTTCCTGAGGAAAATGAACCAGAAGGAGCTTGCTGACACACTGGAGAAATGTAAGAGCTGTCTGCCTCATGTTGAATGCTGTTTTATAACATTTTAGAGCTGTAGCTAAAGTGCAGCTAAAGTAGCTGTGTAACTCAATGATATTGTAGCAGCCTTAACACAACACCTAGTGACCTCATCAAGTAGCAGCAGGGATGTGTTGTGGTGATTAATTTAGAGAGAGAGAGAGACAACGTTAATAATACCATCAATAATAGGAAGACTGTGCTTCTCTGGTCTCAGCTCTGGAGTCAAACCCCTCACACCTGAGAGAGCTGGATCTGAGTAACAATGACCTGAAGGATTCAGGAGTGAAGCTGCTCTCTGCTGGACAGTGGGGAATCCCCACTGTAAACTGGAGACTCTGAGGTCAGTATTCCTGTAGTTGGTCAACAAGTGATAACTGTTCACCAGATCCACATGTGTTTACCAGGCACACATAGTCCACACCATATGTGTTTGGACAGTGAAGCTTACAGTTTTAAGCAGCATGACAGCTGTACTCTCAGGTTGTGGTTGTTGAACACTATAATGTGTTATTAAGCAGCATGACAGCTGTACTCTCAGGTTGTGGTTGTTGAACGCTATAATGTGTTATTAAGCAGCATGACAGCTGTACTCTCAGGTTGTGGTTGTTGAACACTATAATGTGTTGTTAAGCAGCATGACAGCTGTACTCTCAGGTTGTGGTTGTTGAACACTATAATGTGTTATTAAGCAGCATGACAGCTGTACTCGCAGGTTGTGGTTGTTGAACACTATAATGTGTTAAGCAGCATGACAGCTGTACTCTCAGGTTGTGGTTGTTGAACACTATAATGTGTTATTAAGCAGCATGACAGCTGTACTCTCATGTTGTGGTTGTTGAACACTATAATGTGTTATTAAGCAGCATGACAGCTGTACTCTCAGGTT